>NW_005871210.1:1597463-1605232 GCF_000147115.1 Myotis lucifugus | reverse complement strand
TGGAAAGACACACATCCTTGCAGTAACAGGGAGACTCTCTGGGGATTGCTCTGACCGGGACACTTTCATGTTCCCTATATTTACATTTTTCATAGTGGTGTGTTTAATCAGGAAAATGGGGATATTTCCATTTTCTAAAAGGCGTTTGGGAATATGGACACAAGGGCAGAGGTCCTGGTGAACTTTGTGGAGGTAACAGCTCGGAGCCGGGCCTCTGCAGATGGGGAGGATTCAGGACACTGTCCTCACTGCTCTAGGGGGTTGGGGGGAAGCTGCACTCATGACCATGAGGACCCAGGTCTGGGGAAAGGACCACAGTGCGGACACACACATTTAACTAAAACCATCGCTTGGATCCAGGATGCCAGCAGGTCCAGGCTGGACGGGGTAGGGGTCAGTGCGGTCAAGGCCATCCCAATCCCTGAGGTTTTTCTTGTCTCAGCGCAGCCCTGGGCTGGCAGTGAGGGAGCCAGAGGATGAAGATTGAGGAAGAGCCTCCATGGTTGGGGCCTGGACACCTCACTGCCGCCCCCCCTCATGCTCCAGGCCCAAGACCCACTGATCTGTGTCCCCAGTGCTCACATCACCCCTGTAGATGCCTCCTCTCCCTTCCCCAAGCCAGGTAGCCAATGGGAGGCCTGGGGCCAGTAAGACAGGGATGCTATGGGGTGGGAAGCAGGGGAGGAGGAGGAAAGGGTAGAAAGACAGGAAGAGGTAGCTACACAGAGAGAGACAGACAGAGGGACACAGAAAGACTCAGAAACACACTGAGAGACACAGCGAGTTAACTGTGCATGCACACACACAAAAAGGTCATTAGAGAGACAGAAAGGGGGACAGAATGAAGGGGAGAGAGACAAAGGGACAGAGAGAGAGGCAGAGAGAAATTAAGGGCAGGACCCACATTCCACTCATTGGCTTCCTAGGACCAGACAGGGCCACGAGGACAGGGCAGGGGGTGGACAGGGAAGACAGAGCTAGAGACAGGGTCTGAGTGTCAACATCACGAAAAACGAGCATTCGCTATCCCTTGCTGCATGTTTAGCGCCACACTGCATGTTGCAGAGAGCAAAATGCAGGTCCAAGTCCCCACACTAGGAAAGATTCCTCAGAGGCCGAGGCGGCCTTTCCCAGGGCCAGGCGGCTGATCAAGGCCCCCACAGACTGAGATCACCAGGGGTGGCTTAGCAACAGGGCTGCATTTGAGCTGCCTCTTGAAGAGCAGGTGGGAAGAAGGGACACGGGTGTTCAGTGGAGGTGGGAAGACACATGTGGGTACAGTTAGGAGGGCCTTGGATGCCAAGCCAAGGAGCTGAGGGAGCCTCGGTCACACGGGGGAGTGAATAATGGAAGCTGTGCGTTGGGGAAACCCGGCCCGGAGAGCAGCAGAAGGCTGCAGGCACTCCTGACCCTCCAGGCCCACTCCTGATGCCCACTGTTTGCCACTACCTTCCAGCAACCCCACACCGCCGGCCACACCGGACTGCTTCTCACCTCCGTGTCGTTCCCCATGCGTTCCTCTGCCCGGAAGGCCCTCCCCGTCCAAAGCCTTTCGTTGGCAAACGCTGAAACATGGCTTAAACTCTTCTCCAGGGCTTTCTCTTCCAGGAAACCTTCAGGCAAGAGGAGGTACCCCTCCCGGCACAAAAGCCAACATGAACGCTCCCCCGGCTCAGCTGAATCAAATCATGTTTTTGACCGAGACCAGAAAACATCATTGGCTCCATCTGTGTCTTGGCCTTACCACACCCAGAATTTGCCTGACCTCACCGGACACCCTGCCAGCTGTCAGGCATCAGTATCCACACCCTGAAGAGAGGAGGGAACGGGCAGGGGAGGGATGGGGTGACAGCGCAGGGCACATTTGCCTAGAGGTGCTTTGGGCTGGCTGGTCACAGAGCAGTGACTCACTCCCCAGAGAGGAGGGGAGCGAGAGGCACTGGGGACAATCGCTGGGCATCCGAGCCTTCGTGGAGAGCTGGAGGTTCTTGGAAGAGAAGGACCTCCTGGGGATCGGACGCACCCCCAGCACTGGCCAGGAAGGCGGCTGAGGCCTCACTGCCCACACCCACCAGGCGGGAGCCATGGATAAGTTCCGCATGCTCTTCCAGCACTTCCAGTCCAGCTCCGAGTCGGTGATGAACGGCGTCTGCCTGGTGCTGGCCGTGGTCACTGTCAAGCTGTACTCCTCCTTCGACTTCAACTGCCCCTGCCTGGCGCGCTACAACACCCTCTACGGCCTGGGCCTTCTGTTCACACCCCCGCTCGTCCTCTTCCTCTGCAGCCTCCTTGCCAACCGGCAGTCTGTGGTGATGGTTGAGGAGTGGCGCCGGCCCGCGGGGCACCGGAGGAAGGACCCAGGCATCATCAGGTGTGCAGTCCCATACCACCCAGAGGCCTGTGGGCATTGTCAGGCCCCGCCCACGCCTGCACAGGCACTGCCAGGTGCACCCCAAACTCTGACCTTCCCCCATGGGCATTCTCAGGCTCCCCACTGGCACAGGAATTGTCAGGGACACCCCCAAACCCTACCCTTCCCCCATGGGCATTGTCAGGCTCCCCACCCGCACAAACACTGCTAGGTGACCCCCAAACCCCCATCACCCCCATGGGTGTTGTCAGGGCTCCTCACCTGCCCCCCCGACTCCAGGCACTCTCACATGTGCCCCCTCCTTTCCCCAACTAAAGCATCATCAGCTCACCAGACCCATTTGCAGTTTCCACTCTGGAAACAGACATTTCTGTTCCTGTCCTTTGTCTCCCTTCTGTGGCCAGTGCTAGAGACACATGAATGATCCAGAATTCCCCATAATTTCCCAGGTCACATCGATCACGCTGCCATGGATTATACCTCACCACACGTGTGAAGGGCCATCCCCTGACATGCATAGGGGCTTTGCCTGTAGTGAGAGGCATGCTTGGCTTAAAGGCTGCCTCCCTCTCCCATACACTCCCCAGGGCAGCTCTACTGTCCTTAGAGCCTCCCACCTGGTGGGTGCCCTCTGTCAAAACCAGTTGATGGAGTTTAGCAATTTGAATTGCTCCCTGGTCAACACTAAACATCGCCTTGGTGCCAAGCCCTGTGTGTGCACGGCCTCTGGATTCTCACCTCAGCCCTGGGTCTGCTCCTATTAGGGTCCATGTCTAAGGATGAGGGGCCTGAGGCACAGAGAAGTTTAGTAACTCAGCTGAGCTCCCACAGGTAGGAAGAAGCACAGCTCACTCCGTTGCCCTGCGTGTTTTCAACAAAACGTCTAAGTGCTCTAGACCCATGGGCAGTGGCGGGAGGAGCTTGGTGAGTTTTCGCCCACTCATGATCTCCTCTCTGCTCTATGCTTTGGCAAGGACCATTGAGGTGTCCTCAAGGGTATGTAAGGCAATGTCATGAGAAGCCCTCAGTTCCACCTTCTGACTACACTGCCCCCGAAGAAAATGCTGGAGCTGCCCCTGCCTACAGCGTATTAATAATTCTCTGCTGGGCAGGCCATGCACACATGCGCACACACGTGCGCATACACACACACACACACACACAGCATACATCATTTTATGTTTGTTACAGTGCAAGTTAGAGACATCTGCATCCTGTGCACAAGCAGCCACTATTTCACGTTCCTCAGGGGCTCTGTGCTCCCTGTCATCCAGCCACACAAGGAGAGTCACATACACTGGGCGTGCCCGTGACCTTTTCCTCTGGGAGTCAGTGGTTGCAGCTCCACTAGGCTCCTATCCTGGGACCAACACCCCATGCAGGACAGAGAGGCGTGGAGTGGGTCAGGGGAGACACCTGGACAGTCAGAGAGTGGGCTCCCTGGATGCTAGGAGAGGTGTTGGAGGTGCTACGTCTGGGAGGGACATTGGGCAGGGCTGTCTGAGTTTAGGCTTCCCTCGAAAGCAGGCTCTGGGAAGAATGTGATAATGAATAGGCAACTGGAGTTCAGCCCTACTGGGGACCCTCTAAGAGAGTGTGTGGGACACACCTCAGAAATGGCACACTGAGGGTCTAGGAAGATGGGGTGTTTATCCACCAGGCCCCATCCCTCCTGGGTTGAAGGTTGAATTGGGTTTGTGAACTTTCTATCGCTTGCAGCCTAGCCCTCAGGCAGAGCCATGCAAGTGGTTGAGGCGGCTGAGGCGGAGGCCCTCTGGCCTCCATGTGAATAGGAACTATCCTCCAGCAGAGTCTGCTACCAGGCCCAGAGCAGGAAGAGCCCCAGCTCCCAGTGTGCAGTCCTGGGACTCCCAGGGCCCCCAGCCCTCCTTCCTCCTTGCCCTCTGCCACTGGCACCCCTGCAGTGGAAGCTGCAGCCATTCCTTTGGTGTAACTACGACTAGTATTTCCCAGCCCTCCTGGGAAGTCCATCTTTGCATCTCCTGTAGCCTTCCTGCTTCAGCTGAATTCCAGCTGCCCTTTGTGACCCCCCCCTTTCCTCTGCTCCCAGGTACATGTGCTCCTCTGTGCTGCAGAGAGCGCTGGCCGCCCCCCTTCTCTGGATCCTGCTGGCCCTCCTTGATGGGAAGTGCTTCGTGTGTGCCTTCAGCAGCTCCGTGGACCCTGAGAAGTTTCTGGACTTTGCCAACATGACCCCCAGCCAGGTTCAGCTCTTCCTGGCCAAGGTGCCCTGCAAGGAGGATGAGCTGGTCAGGGACAGCCCTGCTCGAAAGGCAGTGTCTCGCTACCTGCGGTGCCTGTCACAGGTAATGTGGACAGTCCTCTCCCGAGAAGCCTCCCACTATCCTGCGTGGGTTCCGAGGGGTGAGGAGGTACAGGTGACGATCTGAAGCCCCTCCCTACTGCTGGAGACACAACCAAGGAGCAGGTGGTCCCCAGGGGGGTCAGGAGCTTGACTCATGTACAGAACAGTGTTGGGCCCTAGGAAGTGGGCACTTGGTCATCAATGCTGACTCACCCCAGGACAGAGACCAGGTACCCATATCCTCCGGGAGTCAGCTAGGCCCGTCCTCAGGGGGCTGGATGGCAGAAAGCACTGCAGATACACTGCTCTGTCCACCCCATTCTTTCCATCCCTCAGAAATAATACGAATTACATATATATATATATATATATATATTTGATTTTTTACAGAGAGGAAGGGAGAGGGATAGAGAGTTAGAAACATCAGTGAGAGAGAGAATCATCGATCAGCTGCCTGTTGCACACCCCTCACTGGGGATGTGCCCGCAACCAGTACATGCCCTTGACCGGAATCGAACCCGGGACCATTCAGTCCGCAGGCCGACGCTCTATCCACTAAGCCAAACCAGTCAGGGCCGAATTACCCTTTATTGAGCACTTATGTGTCAGGCACTGTGTTAAGCATTTCATATGCATTCTTTCATTCAATTCTCAGAACAACCCCATGAGGTGGATGCAGTCACTATCATCCCATTTCACAGATGAGGAAGTGGAGGCTCTGAGAGTTTAGCTCACTAGGCCAAAGTCACACCGCTTGGAAGAGGCAGGACAGGGATCTGAATGCACACTGTAACTCCTGACCCTCTTAACCACCTCCATATAATGCAGGTTCTCCCTAGGTGCCTGGCTCCCCACAGGGTATCAACTCCATTATCCTGGGAACAAACCCCAGCCCAGACTCTAGATTCTACCACCTCCACTCCCAGAGCCTCAGGCTCGGCTGTGTCCTCCAAAAAGTATTTACCTGAACCTATACATGCCCAGTATCCCTGGGGCCACAGAGAATAAAAACATGACCCCAGCCCTCTGTGGAGCTGAGACCCGCTGGTGGCAGATGCAGGCCCGTGGGGCAGGGCAGAGAGGACCAGTGCTCAGGATGCACTGATTCTGCTTCAGGCTGTGGCCTTGGCCCTGTCACTCTCCCTCTGGGCCTCGGTTTCTCCTGCAAAATCAAGGGAAGTTTGGTCTCCTTCACTTGATGGTCCCTGCAGGCTGACACACTCTAGGCTTCACCAGCTCCTTGGAAAGAATGTAGAATTTTCCATCAGACCAGGGTTGGAGTCCTTACTCCACAGCTGTACGTTTATCAGGCACATTAAATGCTCCTAGAATGTAAAATACTCACACAGTATTTTACACTGGTAAGCGGGGAGGATTCTGTGAGAGGCCAAAAGAGGGATTGTAAATCACATCTACAAATGATAAGAATGCAAATATGTCTTTGTGTGAGGGGAGTGAATTTTCAGTTCCAGGTCCACACAGTTGCTCTGGTTTGAAGCGAGGCCTTGAAGAGACTGTCGCTATGGATGGGCAGAGAGGAGGGAGACTCTCCAGCCTTAGACAACTGCCTCTAATGGTTTCTCACTCTTGGCCTGGAACACTGTTCCCTGTTTGTATCCTGCACAACTGTTACTAACCCTTCCGGTCTCAGCCTAAACCTCACTGTTCCCTGAGCCCTCCAGTTCAGGTTGGGCAAATTCCCATGACTCCCTGTACATCCCTTAACATGGCACATAGCCAGTCATCGTCTACTAGTTGTTTCCTCCACTTAAGTGTGAGCTCTCTGAGAGAAAAGACTGGGTCCCCAGTGCTTCCCCCAAAATATAGAATAGATGGATGCATAGACAGGGTGGATAAATATATGTGAGGATGGATGGAGCACTGAATAAAAAATTAAAGGATGATGGATGGATGGATGGATGGATGGAGTGTAGGGAAGGCAAAACTTTACTTCTTCCCACCTTAGGTTTTCAGCTGAGATGCTAACAAAAAAAAAATTAACAAAAGGAAAACAGTGTATTAACATGTGCAGTGGACACCATGCAGGAGAAACCTAAACCAAAGAGTAACTCAAAGTGGTGGCTTAGAATTCTGGCTTATATAGCACCTTCAGCAAAGAGTAGTATCTTTGTAGAGAAATGACAGGACAAAGGAAAGCGGTTTTAGGCTTCCAAGGGCAGAAACTGTGGGAAGGTAAATACATGAGAGGAAGCATGGAGTTTCTTACTCCTTAATAGAGTAAGGTTTGCTCACACGTTCCTCTGGTGCTGCCTCTGGGCTGATAAGAGTCTGTCTCCAGTAAAAGGAGAATTTATATCTTGCCTTTAGGCAGAAAGGGGGAAGGTAGAAAGAGCTTCTCCTATATTTACCGCTTCTTAATTTTCTTCAGCTCAAAATAATTTTATGTCCAAGAGGCCTACTTTAGAGTGATCTATTCTGATTTCCAGAAGAAAAGTTGGGAGGATGAATGGTGGGTACATGAATGGTTAGGATAGGCAAATTGCAGGAAGGATGAGAGTATCAGAACGGGAATGGATGGGAGAATAGGTGGCTGGATAGGAAGATGGATGATGGACAGGTGGAAAGATGGTTGAGAGGATGTCTGGATAGGAATATAATAGATATGTAGTCATATGGGAGGATGGATGACTGGATGGATGCGGGGAGAGATAGCTGGGGAAATGAATGGATGCAAGGATGAGATGATATTGAAGGGAGGATGGATGGAGGTTGTTGGTTGGATGGATGACTAAATAGGAAGATAAATATATCTGAGGAGGAATGGAAGAGATAAAGGAAGAGACTGGAACACCTGTGCCTGCCACCCCATTCAGCGCTGTGTCCCGCCCACACCTAACCTCATCTCCCCCCCCCCCCGCCCCCGCCCCCAGGGCATTGGGTGGAGGCTCACCCTGCTGCTGATCGTGGCGGCCTCCCGGCCCGCTGCCTTAGGGCCGTGCTTGACCAGACGGTCTTTCTGGAGCGCAGATACTGGAGCAAATATATGGATCTGGGGGAGAAGCCTCTTCCAAGAAACGTGCTGTGAGCCTGCGCGGGACTTCGCGCAACTCT
>NW_005871210.1:1583268-1597107 GCF_000147115.1 Myotis lucifugus | reverse complement strand
CTGGGGCGGGACCCCGCGGGCAGGGGCGTCAGAGCCCCCGGAGACGTCAGAGCCCCGGAGGGCATGGACGGCGAAAGTGGGAAAGCCCACCTGCGCGCAGTCTCCAGCCGGGAGCAGGTGAACCATCTCCTGAGCACCTGGTACTCACGGAAACCGCCTCTGGACCTGGCGGCACCCCCCGGCCTCGGGGGGCGTGGCCTCAGCCACCGCGCTCCCCCGGCGGCGCCCGGGACCAGGCTGTCCCAGCACACGGACGTGTAGCCTCCCCTCCCCGGCGCACGGTCGGTCCCCACGGGTAGTGGCGGTGCTGACCAGGCTGTAGGAACCCGAGGCAGGGCAGCCTAACCCTTGTGGGCCCCCTTCCACGAAATGTCGAATTTCGTGCCAAAAAAAAAAAGCATTTGCGGGAAGTTTTAATTCATTACTTTATTTTGAAGAAAAGTGCTATCGATGGACATTACTTTGAATAAAGCACTTTTGATGTTTTTCTTGAAATTATCGTGTTTTCTTTGATCACAAAAGCCGCATTATTAGCCGGTTATGGTTATCCCGCGTTATTAACACATTAAGCGCCCAGCCTGCTTTGTCTTCCGGATGGGAAGTATAGTGTCAGTCAAGCGCATAACATGTTAACCCGTATCCGCACTATTAACCGGTTAATGGTTAATCCGCATTATTTTTTTAATATATTTTATTGATTTTTTACAGAGAGGAAGGGAGAGGGATAGAGAGTTAGAAACATCGATGAGAGAGAAACATGGATCAGCTGCCTCCTGGACACCCCCTACTGGGGATGTGCCCGCAACCCAGGTACATGCCCTTGACCAGAATCGAACCTGGGACCTTTGAGTCCACAGGCGGAGGTTCTATCCACTGAGCCAAACCAGTTAGGGCTAATCCGCATTATTAACCGGTTATTAGTGTAGATTAATCATTAACCAGTTAATAGTGCGGATACCGGTTAATAATGCGGATTTTGTGATCAAAGAAAACACGATAATTTCAAGCGAAACATCAAAAGCGCTTTATTCAAGTGTCCATCGCTAGCACTTTTCTTCAAAATAATAAGTTAAAACTTCCCGCAGGACGCCGTCTCTGCTGCAAAAGTTGAAAGAACCTGTGCTCATCACAGTGGCGGTTGGGCAGAGCTCAGCCCCGCGCCGGCGCTGGCTGTCTGCACTCCCGGCCTCTCGGGGCGGCGAAGGGCGGCGGCGCGATGCAGCCCGTGGTCGCGAACAAGGCGCCGGAGCCCGAGCTGGAGTGGGAGAGGGTCCCGAGCCCTGGGCTCGCCCCCGCCCGCCGTGACGTCAGCGCCCTCGAGCGCGAGCACGTGCGCGCGCACCTGCGCCCCCCGCCCCGTCCCCCCCGAGGCTGCAGGAGATGGAGCGCCTGCTGCACGCGGTCCACAGCCAGGTGGCGGCCTCGGCGGAGAGCGCCCTGGACCCGGCGCGCAGCCCCGGCGCCGAGGTAGAGGAGCGGGTGGGTAGCTGTGCGAGAAGGTGGAGAAGTAGGCGGTGGAGGCCGCGCTGGAGGGGAAGCGCACCGTGGAGACCCACCAGCAGATCGGCAGCCACGAGTATCGCTGAAGGGCGCGGGGGCAGGAAATATTTGCAGAATGTGGACCAGCCCCGTCACGAGGGTGAAAACCCAGGTCACAAGGCAAGAAAAAAAAGAAAAGGAGACGTCAGAGAAGTGGGAAACGGAAGTCAGATGGAAACTTGTAACTGCTCAGCGATAAGATGATGGACTCCGCCTCCCCGCAGGCTGAGCCTCTGAGCTTCCCCGCCAGCAGCTCTGACTCTATGGCCCCGGGGGAGCGCGCGGGAGGCACCCGCCGCCCACCGCCAGCCCGAACCGGAGCCTGAGGCAGGGGGGAGCCCTGGGAAACTGGTTAATAATGCAGATTAACCATTAACTGGTTAATAGTGTGGATACTGGTTAATTATGCGGATTTTGTAATCAAAACACGATAATTTCAAGAAAAACATCAAAAGTGCTTTATTCAAAGCATAGACAGCCCTGTACCAGGGAATAAGGAAGAGAGAATACACAGGTGATAAAGCCCCACCAATTCTGTTTCTAGCAGACCAAGGCTGAGCCCCCTTCAAGGTGCACCCCATTTTGAGATGCAGCTCCTTTCTCGGCCCAGCTTTTCTGCCCACCTTCAGTTAGCAGGTGCTTCCTCCCTCACTTTTCCACTCACCACCTTCCCCCCACCTGCGGCCTGACACCTGAGCTCAGCATGTCTGTGTAAGGCTGCCTCCTTCCTCAGGTATCTTCAGGGCTATCTTACCCACGGCCCTCAGCAAGAAGCTGGCACCCTGGTGAGGCTTTCCCCTGGTGTGTGGTGTGAGGACCAGATCGGCAAACCAGGGTGGGGGCAGACCTAGACATCTCCACGTTGAACAAGATTTTGTAAGTTCCAGTGTTTAAGAAACTCTGGGCCAACTGTGGGTGTGGGGTCTGGCTACGGGATGAAAACCCTTGAAACACCAGGGTTCGATCTTGCTGGGGGTGGAGGGGAAATTGCCACTCAATGTCTGGTGGCCCAAACAGGAAGGGTTGGGGAAGACCTAGCCTGTGAGCTCCTCCCTAATGACTCACTCAGACCACACACACACACACACACACACACACTCACATCCCACTGTTGCCTTCATTAGCACAAATGGTGCAGACCCGTGCTTTTCTAGTCGTCAGGCCTAGGAGTAGTCCAGGAGTCCCAGGATGTCTCCCGAGAGCCCGGCCCCCTCCATATCAGGATAGTTACACCTGCTCTCCTGACCTCTTGCCAAGGGACCTTGTAGGACCAGACAATCCCTGCAGTTCAGCCTCCCCCCACCTACCCTGCTGTGGTCAGGCCATGCAAATATCAGAAATGGCACTGAGGTGGGGCAAGATTTAGGCAAAGTGTTAGCAGGGATTGGGTCAGGAGGGGGGTGGGGAAAGCTTGGAGATGGCCCAGTCATGGCTGGTGAGATCCCAGCCGGGGAAAGGAGGCTCAGGGACCCCACTTTGGGCTGCAAGGACGCAGCATCTGGACCAGGAAAAAGCCACTGACTGTCATCAATACTCTTGCCTTCTAATACTGAGCACTTACAGAGCACCGACTGCATAGACAACCCTGTACCAGGGAATAAGGAAGAGAGAACACACAGATGATAAAGCCCGCTGTCTAATGGAGAGACAGTCAACGATGGGTACAGGAATCATTATAATCCGCAGCAAAAGGTGTAAGTGATATGATAGACTAGAGGCAAGTCAGGCGCCATGGGGATTGAGCATGTAGAATAACACTCCAGGCCGGGCGACTGGCTGCATTTGAATGGGTCTTGAAGGATGGGGAGGGTTTGGACAAGGAGAGAAAGACGTGGGGGTGGGGCAGAGCACCTCAAGGGAAGAAACAGCAAGAACAAAGGCAAAGAGTTGGGGAAGGGGCTGCACATGTTTCATTTATTCTTTCAGCAAATATTGATGGAATGCCTAGTGTCCGAGAGCAGGACAGACATGGGCCTATCTTAATGGAGCTTCCAGTCTGGAAGGGAAGATAGGACATGAGCTAGTGAAAAAAACAGCCAGTGAAGGGGTGTGCAATCCAGCCTGGCTAAAGTGAGGACCTTGGCTGGAGAACTGAGGAGCCCACCCCACATGAAGTCCACCAAGAGGACCAGGGACGCATTCTTGGGATCCTCTGCCATGGATGGTCCTCAAATGCATCCCCACCCTTTTTAGCCCCCAAACACGACATGGTTTCAAACCCCAAATCTTAGCCAATGTCTGTCCACACCATCATTTGTTCACATCCCGTGAGAAAGAGATGCCTGGGGCAGCGTGTGCCACCTCACCTGGGAGAGAGGGACACAGGTGGGAGGCTTCCACCTGCACCTGAAGACCCTCCCTCCCAGGGGAGCAGCCATCGGGGTGCCTAAGTTCATTCCCCAAGCCTCGTCGCACTCTGGGTGATGGCCCTTTTGTGCCTACCCTGTACATAGACCCTCTCTTGTAGGAGACACAGTGGCCAGCGGGCAAGGCAGAAATGTACTAGCCATGAGGGCGTGGCTTGTCTAAATCCCCCATGTTGCCCATGCAGCCTGGGCAGCTCAGTTCTGCGTAAGGAGGGAAGGATGGTGAGAGACTTGGAAGTTTGGCCTTGACTTTATTCTGCAGGAAGTCAGTGATGAGAATGTGCTTGCAGGCAAGCTCAGGAGGGGGGCTGAAACTTGTGGTTCACCCACATGGCTGGGATGGCTGAGCTGCAGGAATGGAAAGCATGAGAGAGGCTTGAGTGAGGAGAGGAAGGGCCAAGACCTGCAGAGTTGTGGGTGCTCCTCCAGCCGCTGGTGGAGAGCAGTGCCCAGTGGAGCACCACACACGCGTGCTCTCCTACGCAAATGGGACATTTTCCTAAAGGCCCAGCACCCGCTCCCCAGCGGCCCCTTTGCATGCTGCTTTTCATGATACTTAACTCCTCCAGCACTGAGGTGGGGGCCAGGACAGGAGGCAAAGGGCCCAGTGCACGTCCCACCCTCATCCTGCTCTCCCCCTGGGGGTCCCCCCGGGAAGCCCCCGACAAGGGTCCTCCAGAGGCCACCATCCTCATCCTAGAGGCCCCATTTGCCGCAGGCCCAGCCAGAGGGCTGAAAAGAGCACTATCCTTCTCCACCGCATCCTGTTTGTGACACGACCTTTTCCACCTGGACCAGTGGGCCAGGAGAACTGATGCAGCTGGAAGAGAAAGGCCAGAAAACACTTTTCCGCCCCCTCTCCCACCGCCACGCCCACCTAGCCTGGGCTCAAATCCCACTCCTCCACCTACAAGCTGGGTACACTTTAGCTAGTAACTTAATCTCTCTGAGCCTCAGTCCCCACCTCGGTAAAATGGAGACAATAGCACCTGTTCCGTAGGGTTCTATGAGCATTTCACAAGGCGATGCCTGTAACAGGCTGGCATAGGGCCCAACACAGGGAAAGCCCAGTCAATGCAAGCTCTTGTTGGTCACACAGACACGCACAGACCACTAATGTGGTTACATGCACACATGCAGATACACAGATCCCGAGGCCCAAAGGCACCGAGAGCACCCACGGCACCCACAGGGATGCACAGAGCTACCCTGTCCAGGCTCTTGCTCTGTGTCAGCCCCGGCCCCACCCTCTCACCCCAGACAGGAGCTATCTGGTTGGAGCTGGGTCTGACCTGCTCTTCTGGGAGAACTGGTGGGCATCAAAGAGAGCCCTTTAAACTCCTCCCCACTTCGATAGGAGGGGCCCTGGCCTGGTTCCCACAGACGCTTGAGGGCCTGAGCTCAGGCATGAAAACCTACCCCCCACCCCTTTATCTTTTAATCTGGGGGAGTAGAAGTAGGAGGCGGGGCCAGGAAAGGATTTTTCTTCCATAATCTACAAACACGGACACCCACAGAGACATAAGAAAACCAGGCATAAAAGCACCTGCATTATGCTCACAGGCTATATAGCTCCCTGCCCAGTAGGGAGGAGACCCAGCAACCTCAGATTTAAATCCTCTGGCTCCAAATTCAGGGCTTTTTACTCTACGCCATGCTGTGCGTTAGCACTGTCTCCATTATTAGTGCTGCCCTCCCTCTGTGACTAAAATCACTACTGCCATCATTATCATTACTGCTATCACACCACCACCATCGTCACCGCCATCACCACCTTCACCTCCATCAGCACCATCCCCAACACCAACACTGCCTTCCCCAGCACCACCATGATCACCCCCATTATAGCCACCACTACAATTGCCCTGCATCATCGTACCATCATTGTCTGAACGGATGGGGGACCCTGGCATAGCGTGGAGGGAAGACCCAATGGAAGGGCCGAAGGAGGGTGACATGCTTCCTTGGAGCCCAGGAGACACGGTTCAGAAGCTCAGACCTCTGCAGCAGCTCTGGATTGTCCGAAACTCCAACCCTGCGGCAGACAGTGTCTTCCCAGCCTGTTTGCACTCCTGGCCCTCCTCCCACACCCATAGAGAACTGGTCCCCATCAGGTGTGGCCCTGGTGGTTTCCCTGTGCCGGAGGTGGCTGTGGAGAGAGAGCCCGAAGGGGAGGGGCAGAATCCTGGCTACACCCACAGCACTGGCCGCCTCGCGCCTCCCGGCCAGCACCTAACTAGAAGGTTTCTCAGAGAGACAGTGACCTCAGCCACTGCCCTGAGCTCTGCCCGTCTCGGCCATGAGGTGGGCACCCAGTGGGCACCGTGGGCTGCAAGAACCATCCTTGAGGCAGCGGTGAGGTGGGAGGAGGCCACCAGGCTCCGTGGGGGGCGCGATGGACAAATTCCGGATGGTCTTCCAGTTCCTGCAGTCCAACCAGGAGTCCTTCATGAATGGCATCTGCGGCATCATGGCCCTGGCCAGCGCCCAGATATACTCAGCCTTCGATTTTAACTGCCCCTGCCTGCCCGGCTACAACACAGCCTACAGTGCTGGCATCCTACTGGCGCCGCCCCTGGTGCTGTTCCTGCTCGGCCTGGTCCTGAACAACAACGTGTCCATGCTGGCTGAGGAGTGGAAGCGGCCCCCAGGCCGCCGGGCCAAGGACCCCGCCGTGCTTCGCTACATGTTCTGCTCCATGGCCCAGCGCGCCCTCATCGCGCCTGTCGTCTGGGTGGCCGTCACGCTGCTTGATGGCAAGTGCTTCCTCTGTGCCTTCTGCACCGCTGTGCCCGTGACTGTGCTGGGCAACAGCAGCCTGGCACCCAGCCTTACCCCGCCGGAGCTCGCCCGCCTGCTGGCCCGGGTGCCCTGCCCGGAGATCTACGACGGCGACTGGCTGCTGGCCCGTGAGGTGGCCGTGCGCTACCTGCGCTGCATCTCCCAGGTGAGGGGACAGTGGCCCGGGCTGGGTCTCCCTGCACAGACCTGGGTCTCTGCAAGGGCCCAATCCCCCCACCTCTCAAAACGGGGCTCTCTCAGAAACAGTCATGTTTTCCAAAAGAGTGGGCCCCTCAGATGGAGCTCTGTGGGGCAGGGGCATATTTTCCCAGCAGAGGCAGGGGCTTCTGAAGGCCACGTGTCTCTTCAGATGGGGCCACCTGGGGAAAGTGCTGTGACCACTTCAGTCCAGAGGCCTGTTCCCGCCCTGAGGTCCCCAGAGCAGACCCAATGGCCCAGCCAGCGCCATAGCCTCATCCTGAGCTCCGGCTTGGAACCTGGGGGAATTTGCATCCTTTTCCTCTCCCAGGTTGGGCCGTGGTGAGGCTGGTGAGAGGCTAAGCCATTTGGGTACATTTCCCTGGCAAATGCCCCCAGCTGGTGTCTCCCTGCTTGGGGAGTGGGAGCTGAGGGTCCGCTGCCCCTTGGGGAGGGAGATGCACTGTGGGGATGTGCCCTGAAGGCAGGGTTGGAGGGCCCACTGAGAAAATCCAGAGCTGAGTCCTCTGCCCCTCTGGGCACTCACCCATCAGAGCCCGTCAGGCCTCCCTGCAGGCATCGCAGTGTGGGGAGGACAGCCTGGGCAGCGTGCCCTTGTAGCCCGTGGACCAGGGGATGTCAGGGAAGGGGCTGGGGCTGGGCCTGCCCTGCAAGGAAGAGAGAAACTTGTATACGCTGCTCGGGCAAGTCCAGACACCCTGCCCGAACTCTCTCCTGGAGGCCTGCATCACCACCAGCCCCAAGTGAATCTCACACTCTGAGTGTCCGATCCAAACTCTGCTTCCACGACCAATGATTCTCTCTCATCATTGATGTTTCTATCTCTCTTCCTCTCCCTTCCTCTCTGATACCAATAAAAATATATTTAAAAAAATCCTATATAATAAAACCCTAATATGCAAATTGACAGAACAGTGGAACGACCAGTCGCTATGACACACACTGACCACCAGGGGGCAGATGCTCAAACACCAGGGAGCTGCCCCCTGGTGGTCAGTGCGCTCCCACAGGGGGAGTGCTGCCCAGCCAGAAGCTGGGCTCACGGCTGGCGAGCAGCACTAAGGGAGCAGGCCTAAGCCAGCAGGCAGACATCCCCTGAGGGATCCCAGACTATGAGAGGGCGCAGGCCAGGCTGAGGGACTCCCTTCCCCCCAGTTCATGAATGTTGGGCACCACCGGGCTCCTAGTAAATAAATAAACAAACTCCACTTCCCTCCCAAACCTGTGCCTCTTCTCCCGTGGGCACTTGTCCCATCATCCCCGGCCTCAGGGCCTGGGGCAGCTGTCCCTCCACCTGATCACATCACAAGCTAAAAGGGCTCCCAGAGGACAGGCTGCCTAGCCTATACACATATTCCATTTGGCCTTCGGAGGTTGAATTAAAATTCATTTTTAGAATTAGTTGGCATCACCTAAAAAAGTAGAAATTTTCACATAAAAAGCAGATTTCCAGCTTTATTTGAAACTTCAGGAGATCTGGCCCCACAGGGCACACATTTCCTCAGGGAGCAGCACAGGGGTACCCCCCCCCCTCACCCCCCTCGGACCAAGCACATGCTCTGTAGCTCCCCAGTGGATATCTGCCCTGCCAGACCCATTATAGACATTGGATTTGCTCTCCTCCCCGCTTCTGATCTGGCCAAATGCTTCTCTGTGCAGCTGGGGGCTGACTCTGAAGCACAGGTTGGGAGAGCTTCCTGACCCGCCCCCGTAGGGAGCTGTTGGCTGAACAGAGCCAGCTTCCGCTTCTCCGGGTCACCTGGGGCCGTGTGACAGCTCTTCAGCACAGAGTTTGAGTGATTGTCTGATTTGTCTGTGACCCCACACAGAGAGCGGGCACTCAGTGCTGGCAACTGCATGGCAGAGAATACCAGGAGCCAATGGAGGGAAACAGAACTCAGAGGAGGAAGGGTCACTTTGGCCTGGGGGGTCAAAGGAAGGCTTCCTGAAGGAAGAGGCCTGGTCGGCAAGAGCCTATTGGCATAAGTATAGAGGCTAACAGTTACTGAGCAACTATGTACCAGACACAACAATCCTATGAGATAAAAACTATCACCAACCCATTTTATAGGTGAGGAAACCGAGGCACGGAGAAGTGAGCTTACTCCTGGTCAACTAGTAAGTAGTGGAGACAGGATCCAAACCCAAGGCAGCCTAACTCCAGGGTCTGCCTAGTTAACGCCTGCCTGTTGAGTGCCAGGCCTACACATGGGGCATATTCTTCACCTGATCTGATTTTCATGGAAAGGGTATATGTGTGCCTAGTTTACAGCCATGTAAATGGAGGCCAAGAGGTAAAGTCGCTTGTCCAATTGGTGCTCTTTTCACTAAAGGGCCTGACATAGAGAGTGGTATGGGGGGTGCGGACAGACTTGGGAGGCCAGAGGGCAATGCCTATTGACTCCTTCTTCTCTCCCATGCAGGCACTGGGCTGGTCCTTCGTGCTGCTGACCACACTGCTGGCATTTGTCGTGCGCTCTGTGCGACCCTGCTTTACACAGGCCGCCTTCCTCAAAAGCAAGTACTGGTCCCACTATATTGACATTGAGCGCAAGCTCTTCGATGAGACATGCACGGAGCACGCCAAGGCCTTCGCCAAGGTCTGTATCCAGCAGTTCTTTGAGGCCATGAACCATGACCTGGAGCTGGGTCACACCCACGGGGCGCTGGCCATGGCCCCTGCTAGCTCAGCTGACCCAGCTACCACCGATGGTGCCAAGGAAGAGAGGGAGAAGCTTCGAGGCATCACCGATCAAGGTGCCATGAACAGGCTGCTCACGAGCTGGCACAAATGCAAGCCGCCCCTGAAGCTGGGCCAGGAGGAGCCCCTGATGGGCAATGGCTGGCCAGGGGGCGGGCCCCGGCTTCCACGCAAGGAGGTGGCCACCTACTTCAGCAAAGTGTGAGCTGTGGCCAGATGAAGAGGCAGGAATGGGGGTCTGAGCTCACGGCCCATCTGACCTCAAACCAGATGGAAAAATGAAGGCTACAGGTGCTGGGCTGTAGGCCCTGGAGCAGACCCACGTGCCCAGGCATTCACCTGCCCATTTGAGGCTGGAAATTTGGAGTTGGAAGGGGACCTCACTCCTCCAGCTGTCACACGCCCTAGATGGCCCCAGAAAAGTGGACAGTGGAGCCACAATCAGTGTTAGTCAAAGGTTCAAAATTGGTTTGAAGGGGACCAGCTTCCACTTCCCTATCCCCTCCCAGGCCACTTTATTTCTGGTTCATGATCTGCACTCAGGTACTACGGACACCCTTGCCCCAGCATCCATCCTTGTCTGTGACTTTTTGAGATCTCCGTTTCTGTATGCTCAAGGCTCAGGGAGTGAGCGGGCATCCAGCCGTCTCATGAACCAGCAGTCCTCTGATGTTTGGCCAGTCTCCTGAGTGAGGCTGACCAGGCCAAGGTGGGTCACACCTGGTGTGACACAAAAGATGCCAGAATCTAGGTCCGTTAGGGAGAAGCCAGGGTATGTGGTCACCATGGAGGTCACGCGACAATTGTCATGGTGGACTGCACGTTTATTTAACACCAAAGGCCTCCTGTCTTAGTCCGTTTGGGCTGCTGTAACAAAATATCCCAGATTGGGTAGGTTATACACAAAGGACAATTATTTCTCAGTTCTGGAGGCTGGAAGCCAAGACCGTGGTGCTGGCATGGCCCCGTTCTGGTGAAGGCTCTCTTCCTGACTCATAACCAGTGCCTTCTCACTGTCCTCAGACAGCAGAAGAGCCTCTTTTATAAGTGCACTAATCCCATTCGTGAGGGCTCCACAGAGGCCCCGCCCCTTAATATCATCACTTTAGGGGGTTCAACATATCAATCCTGGAGGGGGCACATTCAGACCAAAGCACCTCTCATGGCGAAGGTCCTCTCACTGACACCTCCATCACATCCAGGGGAAATCAGGCCATCCGCAGGGCTTGGCAGTTGGACACAAAATGAGTCTTCCCATTTTCTCAAAGGCCCCACCTCCTGGGTGGAGGCTCTAAAGTGCTTGAAGCGCTGCCCTGAGGTGGGGATGAGGGTGCAGGGGTGGAAGGGGGCTGCCTGGAGTGGAAACAGCTCAAGAGTCCAGAGTGAGACAGAACGGGGTCAGAAGCTGGCTCTACCACTTACAAATTGTGTCCCTTGGCCGGTTACTTCATTTCTGTGCCTCAGTTTCCTCCTATGTACCATGGAGATGAGGGCACCTCCCTCATGAGGTTGTTGTGAGATTAAATGAGTGAAGTGTATAAAGGACATGGTATATAGTAGGCACTCGGTGTGTGTGGCTGACATGTTTGTTGATTTCTGAACCTGTGGGCTTAACCTCCTCGTCCCCCTGGACATGAGAGGAGGGACATCAGGAACTGCAGCCATTTTGTTGAAGAGGAGGAAATAGGCCAAGAAGATGGGCTTCTTGTACCCTCACTTATCTTTAAGATGCAAGTCCTGCCCTGGCTGGTTTAGCTCAGTAGACAGAGTATTGGCCTACAAGGGTCCCGGGTTTGATTCTGGCCAAGGACACATACTCGAGTTGCAGGCTCGATCCCCAGTAGGGGGCGTGCAGGAGGCAGCCAGTCAATGATTCTCTCTCATCATTGATGTTTCTATCTCTCTCCCTCTCCCTTCCTCTCTGAAATCAATAAAGAAATATATATATATATTTAAAAAGATGCAAATCCTATTCATCTAAGAATTCATTTTTTAAATATATATTTGTATTGATTTCAGAGAGGAAGAGAGAAATAGAAACCCAGGAATTGAGCCCACAACTGGGCATGTGCCCTGACCAGGAATGGAACCATGATCTCCTGGTTCATAGGTTGACACTCAGCCACTGAGCCACATCGGCTGGGCTAAGAATTCATTTTGATCTTGAGCCCTACAACATTGTTTTAATAATTTCCATTCTTCCATATGCACCCTTCTCTCTGTTTCCACGTGTGAAGCCTGGTCTCCCTCCCTTTAATGGTTTGGGAGGAGGGCCAACCCTGTAGGCCAAGCTGGGCGGGAGGGCTCCTCCAGGATGTGGGACTTGATCTAGACCCTGAACGAGGGGGAGGATTCAGATGAGTAAAGATCAGGTGTGTGTTGGGGGTGCGGTGGGGAAGGGGCGGGGCTTCCAATGGGAAAAGCCAGCCAGGAGGTATTGGGAAGTAAAAATGCGAAGAGTAAAGCTTTGGGTCAGGCAGACGTGGGTTTAAATACTAGAGCTGTAGGACCTCTGGTAAGTCACCGAATCCCTCCGAGCCTCAGGGTGTCCATCTGTAGAATGGACATTAAAAGATCTGCTTTCCCGGATGATGGTGAGGATAAAGGGAGATAACTTTGAAGGAAGAATCTGGAACGGTGTTTGGCACATGGTAGGATCTGAAAAATAAACACTGGTCCCTTGCCCTTCACTCCTGCACATGGACAAGTCCAGCTCAGAGGCCAGCATGTCACTCAGCAGTTCCACTGTGACAGAGCCGCAAGCATTACAGAGCTGGGGGTCTTTCCCTTGATCCTAGGAGTCACCCAGCCTGTCCTTGGACAACACTCTCTCCTCTGCAGAATTCCTGACCCATGGCTCTCAGCCTTAGCTCGCACACTCCACAGATGGGGGGCTCACGACCACTTTTTGGCACAGTCTGGGCAGCTCTGATCATTATAGAGCAGCGGTTCTCAACCTGTGGGTCACGACCCCTTTGGGGGTCGAACGACCCTTTCACAGGGGTCGCCTAAGACCATTGGAAAACACATAGATAATTACATATTGTTTTTGTGATTAATCACTATGCTTTAATTATGTTCAATTTGTAACAATGAAAATACATCCTGCATATCAGATATTTACATTACGATTCATAACAGTAGCAAAATTACAATTATGAAGTAGCAACGAAAATAATTTTATGGTTGGGGGTCACCACAACATGAGGAACTGTATTAAAGGGTCGGCATTAGGAAGGTTGAGAACCACTGTTATAGAGGCTTTTCTTAAAAGCCCGCCTCCTTGTAATTTCCATCAGTCAGAGTTCTGCTCACAGGGCCTCAGAGAATCCCTAGACTCCAGAATTCTATCACCAGTCCTCTGAGATTGGAAGCAGTAACTGAGGAGTTAGCTGGAGTCTGGATGGAAGGATTTGTCCTGGCAGTGGCTGAAGGAGAAGGGCCAGCAGAGGGGTGGGGATGGGTGTGGGCTGCGGGCAGGGGGCAGGCCTAGCCTTGCATATCCTGTGATGGGTCAGCTTCAGTCTGATGGCATCTCTCCCCTAACCCTGCCAAGGTTTTGTCCCAGCAGCTTCTGTCTAGCCAGGGTGGGGGCAGGGTGTCAAGCATAGGGGCTGCTCTTGTAATTGGCTGGGAAGGCAGGCCCAGGCCAGTTCTCCCACAGGCCCCCAGCCTGGCCCCTGAACCAGTCCCACTGGTGTAGGGCACTGTCAGGTGGGCTCTCGGCAGCAGCTCTCTTCTTCGGGAAGGCAGGCAGTGCCAGGCTCAGGCCGCAGGCCAAGAGCTGCTCAACAGGCAGCCCAACTTCCTCTCCTCTCGCACCGCCCTCTGCTGCCCGCCCTCCTCTGCCTGGCTCGGGGATGTTTTCCACTCGCTGGCGTGCATTCTCCATCCCGCTGTTTCCTCCTCTTTTTGGAGTTAAACTTTCCTGAGGGCTCCCCCAGCTGTGCAGAAGAAAGTGAAAGAGAGTTCTTGGAGGGGATGGTCAACAGAAGGCACTTCGGTGGAACAGCCCCACCCCAGCAGGCCCCACGCTCCCAAGTCTGAGCGCCACTCAGAGAGCCCAGCCACAAGGAGGCCAAAGCCACTCTGCCGTGCCTGTCTGCCGCTGGTCCCAGGTAAGGAAGGTCCCCTCCCTGGGGTGTGCCCGGTGACAGGTGAGCAGGGCAGGGCCAATCTGAGGCTGCCCAGAGGGATTGTCTTGGAGAGAGGCCCCTAGCTGAGGCATCCCCT
>NW_005871210.1:1580965-1583168 GCF_000147115.1 Myotis lucifugus | reverse complement strand
TAAGAGAAAAACTCCACGACACCCGGCCAAATTTGTGCCCGGATCACAATGACCGATATCATACACTAAAATTTTGCTTAGGTTTGGGATTGAGTGGAAAGAAGATTCGCGCCCGAAAACCCCCTCCTCTTCTCCGCCGCGTAAATTGGGAGGCCATTTTTCCCCCCCACCATGGACCCTGCCAGATGCCCAGAGGTCTCCTCCGCCGCGCCAGCGGCCAGACTCCAGAGGTGCCGGGCCCCCCTCCCCCACCAGTTTCAGGCATTTATGCCCCACTTGGTATTTATAAACCCAGCCCTCCCACAGAGCTCATTGGGAACTGGAAACCATGTTGGGGGGGGGGGGGGGGGAGAGGGAGAAGGGGCTGCTTTTAACCCATTCATCCCAGCAATATTACTCCCTTTTCCAGGGAGTTAGACTGGAGCCCCTGGGCTGTGAGCTGGATCCCTCTCTGTCTCCATCTCCTGGCATCCCACACATGGTCAGCCAGCTCTGCCCTGCCCATCTGGCAACCTGGGCAGAGAGGAGGCATAGTAGGAAATATGGGCAAGTCTCCTCACATTATTTAGCTGCCCACACCAGCCCCCTACTCCCTGGCTTCCTCTGGCCTATGGGATTTTTAAAATTTTTATTTTATTTTTCCATCACCATTTATCCCCTCTAAGCCCTCTTCCACATCTACCCACCCCCCTCCTGGCCTCCTCCGGGGATGGGGAGAAGACACATGGGGCCAGGCCACACCCTGGCTTGTTTCTGGCTTGTGTGGGTGGAGCCTGGGAAGGCAGCTGGAGCGGAACCAGCCTGGAGCCTAGGCCACGACCACTTCCTGGCAGGCTGCCAGCGCTGCTGCAGCCCAGACCAAGGCAGAGCCAGTGGCGAGCACAGCCGAGCCTTAGCTTCATCAAGGCTTCCTGTCGCTGGCAGCTGTGTGATCCCTGAGTCCAGGGACCTGGTGCAAGAGGGCTGCTGGGAGGCTGCTGGATAGGGAACGGGTAGTGGGTGAGGAAGGGGAGGTTCACCAGGGCTCTCGTAGATGAGCACAGAGCAATGGAGGACTCACTTAGCTTGACTCACCCTGGTCCATTTTTAGGCCTCCTGAGGTTGTGGTCAAAGTCCCGCCTGAGCACCTCCACATTTGAATGGCCCCAAGCAAGGTATTTTCTCCTCTTTAGACCTTAGTTGCCTGATCTTTGCAGGAAGGAGAAGCATCCCACCTGCCTCACCTCTGGGAGCACCCTGAAGGCTCCACCGGGTGAGAGAGACGGAGGGACAAAGTGTCCTACAGAACCATTAGCGGGCATTGTGTATGCCCTTCCTCCCCTCCAGCACTCATTCCTAAGGGAGCAAGGACCAGAATGATTTATGCCTTTTCGTAGATGTGGACACTGAGGCCCAGAGAAAAGTCATGAAGGGTGTTGGGTCAGGATGTCCTAAACCAGTCCAGAGCCCGAGGTCTCCAAGATGGAACGGTTCTGATGGACACCAGCGATGCTGAACCAGGGTCACTACCTTCCTCCACCTGCCCCACACCACAGGGTCAAGTCCAAGTCCCTTATCCACCAGGACACCCACTCCAGCTTCTAGACCCCTTTGAGGACACACCCTCCAAACAGTCCTGGGTCCCTCAGCCTGGAATCCCAGTGGGAAAGCCAGTCGACGTCCCACATTCCCCAAGGCCACAGGGCCATTCCTAACCCCCACCTCGAGAGAATCTTGCAGTAGCAACACGAACCTCAGTGTCGGAGGCAGATAGACCTGAGGTGTGCTCTCAGCCACTTATGTGGCCCTGCGAAGCCGCTCCCCCTCAGGAGCCTCCACCTTCTATACACGAGGGATATGACAGCTCAGTGTGGGTCATGGTGCCGGGCAACGAGGGCTGTAACGCACCTGACACTTAGCAGGAGCTCAGTGAAATGTGGCTGCCATCCTTCCCACCAGGCCCCGGAGCTCCCCATCTCCTTCCCTTCTCACCAGCCTGAACACACAAGATCCCCTCTCTCCCCATTTTCAGAGGCAAACATTTATCCGTTATCTGCCCTCCGCAGGGAGTACCAGGCCGGCCACTCTAGGTGATAGAATGACAGGACCGTGCCCTGCCCTCAGGTGCCCACCTGCCTGCACTCTTTGCTAGTCTCACCAGGCACCGTCGACCCCTGCCACCGCCTGTCTCCACCCCTGCAGCCAGTCCTCCAGCCGACCTCTC
>NW_005871210.1:1516975-1580618 GCF_000147115.1 Myotis lucifugus | reverse complement strand
TGCTCGGCTGCCCCCCACTTTCCTCCTCCTGAGCTCCATCCTGGGCCGCGCGGCCGTGGCCCCCATCACCTGGGTCTGTCATCTCCCTGCTGCGCGGTGAGGCCTATGTCTGTGCTCTCAGCGAGTTTGTGGACCCCTCCTCGCTCACAGCCGGGGGAGAGGGCTTCCCGCGAGACCATGCCACGGAAATCCTGGCCAGGTTCCCTTGTGGGGAGGGCCCTGCCAACCTGTCAGGCTTCCGGGAGGAGGTCAGTCGCAGGCTCAAGTATGAGTCCCAGGTAAGGTGTGCAAAGGAAAGCGCCCCTTTTTTCTCCTTTTGGTGGTGGCTGGGGGGGGGGGGGTGTCGGGATGGCTCCGTGATAGAGCTGGAGTTGGTCCCCAGGGGCCAAGGTCTCCAGGAAAGCACTAATCAGCATCAGGTATCAGAGCTGGGTAACCCCATGGGTTAGTGTCTGGTGGGACAAAGGTCAATTCAGTCACAAATACGTTTTAAATGTTAAAGGAAATGTTCTGGCTCAGACTGAGCCTTGATCCCAGTCATGGATTAAGCCCCTTACTCCAGCCAGATGGAGCACAAATCCTGCAAGCCTATGAAATATTTGCTATGGGCCATGAGCTGATAGTGGGGTGTGGCTGGCTCCAGGGACCAGAATGTTCCTATCCCAGGAAGGCCGGGGCCAGCAATGAATTAGCCTCAGGCACTGCTGACATATGGCAGTCCTTTGACCCAGGAAGCTGCTGCCCTGCTTCTAGCCTCAGCCTTGGCTTAGTTCTGAGGGAGTGAAGGTTGGTCAGAGGACAGAAGAGCAGAGACCTGGGCAGAAACAGAAAAACTGAGCTGGAAGCATTGACTTAGAGAAACAGGGAACGAGGAACAGATAGGGAAGAGCATCAGATTCTTTATAAGGTCTCTCAGGTACGTAAGCAACACAAACAGAGAAGCAGGGTTGGAGACGCACCAAGGAGATGGGAGATGAAAGACACAGAAATAAAATTTGATGATCAAAAGCCCACAGATCTCTCTAGAGGAGCAAATGGGGAAATAGGCTCACACCCAAGCAAGTGTTTGAGAGAAGCACATGGGTGATTTCAAAACGAGGCAGAGAGTAAGGACCAGGCCATGGGGGAGGTAGCGAAGGCAAGAGGTGGCATCTGGGCTGAGCCTGGCAGTTTGACCTGGATTTTGATGGGCTGACATGACGTAAGGGGGGGGGGGGGTAAACCTGAGACCCTTCAGTCCGCAGGCCGATGCTCTATCCACTGAGCCAAACCAGTCAGGGCAAGAGGTCACAGTTTGATTCCTGGTCAGGGCACATGCCCGGGTTGCTGGTTCAATCCCCAGTAGGGGGTGTGCAGGAGGCAGCCAACTGATACTTTCTCATCACTGATGTTCCTATTTCTTTCTCCCCTTCTCTTCCTCTCTGAAATCAATAAAAATAAAAATAAATTATTATTTTTTTTAAAAAGGAAAAGAAATGGCAGAAAATGCAGGAGGCAAAGTCTAAGAAACTGTGAATTCGAAAGAGTAAGGAAAAATCGGTGAAATTATAACCAGAAGGGCCTGCTTCCCTTACAGAAGCAGAATCTTCATTCAGGGAAGTGAGGGCCAGTTCTGAGGGGGTTCTGAGGCCCAGGTTCAGCTCAGCCCAGCTCCTATCTCAACCTGGGCGGGTGGGGGGTCCAAATAGCAACTTGCCCTCCTCACCCTGCCCCTTCTCTGGCCAGCTCTTTGGGTGGCTGCTCATAGGTGTGGTGGCCGTCCTGGTGTTCCTGACCAAGTGCCTCAAGCATTACTGCTCACCACTCAGCTACCGCCAGGAGGCCTACTGGACGCAGTACCGCAACAACGAGGAGCAGCTCTTCCAGCGCACGGCCGAGGTGCACTCCAGGGTGCTGGCCGCCAACAACGTGCGCCGCTTCTTCGGCTTCGTGGCCCTCGACAAGGACGATGAGGAGCTGGTAGCCAAGTTCCCTGTGGGAGGCACACAGCCGCGGCCGCAGTGGAACGCCATCACTGGTGTCTATCTGTACCGTGAGAACCAGGGCCTCCCCCTCTACAGCCGCCTGCACAAGTGGGCCCAGGGGCTGCCAGGCAACGGCACAGCCCCGGAAAACATGGAGATGGCCCTGCTTGTCTCCTAAGGTTCCTGTTCCCACACTCTTGGCAAATGACAATCCTTGGTCCAACACTGAACCCCACTGTCTGCTCACATCAGCATCAGATTTTTTTTCTTTTAACCATAGCTTTTTGGGAAAACAGACCAAGAGAAAGAAACAAAAGTAATCTGGGTACAGAGGAGAGAGCTAATGCGCAATGTGGTCAGCGTGACAGGAAGGCTCTCCGACCTGAAGAAATCCCCTCTCATACTGCCATCAGCCACCTGGTCAACAGCTGGGAGGGAAGACTCGTACTCAGAACTGGTCCTTAATCAGCTATGATGTGGAGGACCTTTTACTGGTGGGCTCCAAGGCTGAGAAGCCCTGGCCAGCACAGCGAGGTGACAGTGAAACCTGCCAGCAGGCTCATTGTATAGGATATTGTGCAGTTAATTTGTGTCTAACTGCTTATGGACACCCAGCTCAGCGGTGCTCAGCTGGGAAGCTGCCCTTCGATGCATGCCACTGGCTTTATTTTATATGTTTACATTTTTGATAAAGCTTTTCTAAGGATAATGGACTAGCTTGCTGTCTATGTGATTGGATGGGACATGGCACAGCGGATCGGTGATCATGGGGACAGAGGGAAGGGGACAGGGAGACCCTGGGCAGGGCTCAAATGGACAGGAGGGAGGGCAGGGGCTCCCACAGGAGGGAAAGCTCTGGGGCTGATGACCCCTTAGCAGCTGGATTCAGGTATCTCACTTGATCTGGAGGAACAGGGGGAGCCTGGTCTCCCCCGGAGGGAAGCTCAGCTTAAATTTCTTGGGTCAGAAGATCCTGCACTCAGTAGAGAAGACTAGCTCTCATAGCCCAGCCCTGGCTCCTCCTCCCTCCCACGCTCACCTTGCCCGATTGCCTCCACCACCTCTGAAACCTTTGATGCCCTCCCTTGTCCTGGCCCTGCTTCCTGGCACATGACTCAGTCATTGCCCATGGAAAAGCTCCCTAGCTCTCGGGACATTTAAAACTCTGCCAAAGAAAATGATTCACTCTCTTAAGACCAAGCCAAAAAAGAACTGGCTTTAACAACTAGCTGGGTCTGTGCTGGCCTCCAAGATCTCTGGACCGTACGAGATCATTACTTATCAAACGATGCAGAGAGACTGTCTTTCTGGGAATTTTATGAGGGAGGCCTGGGCCCATCACATCGCCTCTCCCTCAGGACTCAAGGAATAACCATCAAGTCAATCAATGCCCTGCGCCCAGCAATCATTCTCCCAGAGGAGCTAGAAGGGGGCTCTCCCCAAAGCCATACAGCACGCCAGTGTAGGTCCTCACCGAGACTCCTGCCTGCCAGGCAGCATACGACATACATGCTCTCACTTCATCCACAAAACCCTGCAAGGTAGAACGTTTTAGCCCCATTTTACAATGAGACCCCCATTTGGAGAGGCTGGGTCACCTGGCCCTGGTGGGCTGAGAGGTGACATCACCAGGTGGCTTTCCTCTCAGGTGCCTCAATTTTCCTTCCTGGGCTCTATCTTTGTCCTTCCATCCCAACTCACAGCCTTCACCAAAGGGTACAAGGCTGAGCTGAGGCTAACAGAATGCCCAGAGACTCCAGGATCTAAAGGAGGGGCCTACTTCCTGGACCCTGCTGACCCCTCTGGCTATACCAAGAGCCTGCCAGGGCCAAAGATGGTCAGGAGTCAGCTGTCCACTCCTGCTCCTGGGAACTCCCATGAAGGAGAAACCGGAGCAGTCTCAGAAAAGGAGAAACATGAAATTGGTACTTGAAACCAAAGTAAAAAAAGGAATTTATAAGAAATGCCTTTTTATCCTAACAGGATTGTCCCAAAGTTGCTGCAGAAAAAGCAGCACATAAATAGAGTCCTCAGGCAACACAGTTGTCAACTGCCGGGTGCCTGAGGTTTGGGTGGGCTGGGCCCTGCGGCAGGGGCTGTCCGGAGCCAGCCTGCAGCTAGTCCTCCAACACGGAGCTCTTAGCCTCCACATAGTCCAGGGCCTTCGCCTTCACTGCCTGCACGTCCTTCTCGGTGCCGTGCTGCTTCTCATAGTCCAGGTAGCGCTTGAAGAAGAATTTCATTCGCTTGGGGGCCAGACTCAGGTGAATGACGCGCTCGAAGATGTCCCTGTGAGGAGAGCAGGGCAGCGTTTGCCTCTCGGTCCCCCGCCACACGACTCCTGGCTAACCTTCCCCACTTGCTCTCAGGCTCTGGAGCAGGTCCTCTGTCACCCAGCACTCCCACTTCTAGCTTCATTTTTACTACCACCATCCACTCCCATCATGTCCACTGGGAGAGGGAGAGAATACCACCCTTCCCGTCCAGGTGAGCAGACAGACACCCAGAAATGTTAAAGGACCTACTGGCCTAAAGTCACACAGTAAATCAGGACAAAGCTACTGGGAGGGAACACACATGAGACACGCATCTGTGAGAAAAGCTCTGCTTAAAGCTCACTGGCGGGCTGAGGGGAGGCACTAGTTCTTTCTGGAGCTTGTCTACCCATCTCCAATCCTTCCTGCCTGTGGGGATGCTGGCGGACAAAGGTGAGTTATGCCTGTGAACATTCTCTACAGGGAGAGTCAGGCACAGTGTTAATTATGAGGGAAACCCAAGTCTCCAGACCCCAGGAGAGTGGCCAGCCTACCTCCCACCCAAGGTTCCAGATACCGACCAGAGGCTGGCCCGAGGCAGGAAAAGAAGTTGGAAAAGTGAATGCCATAGGACCTGCCGTGTCAGGTCAAAGCTGTTTTTCCAGACAGAGTAAGTCAACTGGGGATGCTGGAGCTGCTGTGGGTGCTGAAGTCATCTGCCAATGTCCCCAACCCCCACGGGAATTCAGCCCGGTCTGTCTGCCCCTCTCACCGGACTTCCTTCTGGCTGCCATGCTTGATGGTCATGTCGATGTAGACCGACCAGACATCCGTGCGCTTTGGGTAGGTGCTCAGTGTGTTCTCAAAAATAGCCTTGGCCCGCTCTGCATCCCCCAGCTGGAACTCCAGCTGGGCGAACTTGGAGATCACATCCACGTCTGCAGGGAGAGGACACTCAGGCACACAAACAGGCAGAGCCCGCACCACAACACAATGTGCCACAGGGACCGAGTCTGACTCCTGACTCCCTGCTCGTGTCCCAAGACACAGGTAGCGACAAGAGGGTCAGTGGGGTAGATCAGGGCCACATACACAGATGGGCACTGACCTATGACTCCCACCGCAGACACCCTACTCTCTGGGGGCTAGGGCAACAGAATTAGTGCTAACTGCAACACGCATTACATGCATGAGCATACAATCAATAGAGAGAGACAGGTATATAACTGCCACGAGGCTTCCTGCCACCACCCTCAGATGAGGGGACCCATAACCCCTGTGCCCAGAAGTGGGCGAGCCCAATGTGCTCAGGAATCGGGCCGAAAGTGGGCTGGGCACTCACGCTCTTTTTGAGGCAGGCACTCGAGGGCTCGCTGCATCACACGGTGACTGGCCCCAGCCTGGCCCCTCCGCAGAAGGAAGGCCCCATATTTGACCCAGACAGCTTTCTCCTGCCGGAAACGCTTCAGCATGCGGTTGTAGAGTTCACCAGCTTCCTGTGGGAAAGACCAGGCACGCTGGGGAAGGTGATGCGACAGAGGGGGGCAATAATAAAGACGGGCAGCTCCCCTGTGAGAAGCCAGACTTGGGCTCACAGACGCCAACTGCTATGCAGGCCCAATTCTACCTACTGAGGGTTAGAGAGCAGGTTCCCAAAGATGAGGGGAGGGCAGGCTCCCAGAGATGAGGAGGCCTAACAAGATGGAGAGTCTCCCTACTAATCCTATGGCACACAGAGGTCTTAAGACTAGAACAGGATCCAGAACATGGGGATTCTTCCCTGCTGCCTCCGTGACCCCGAGGAGACAGGTTGAGTGGCTGGGGACCCTCTGGCAGCAGGCCACCAGGCCCAGACTCCTACCTGGAACTTCTCTGACTTGGTGTAGATGTCAGCCAGCTGGAGAAAGACCTTGAGAGGCTCATTGTATTGCACAGCCCGCTCGAAGACCTTGGTCAGTGACTCCTGAGACCCGTACATGTTCTCGAGGTTCAGCAGTGCCACCCACACGTTCAGCTTCTCCTGCTCCTCTCTGGAGGGAGAGCAGTCGGTGCATGAGCTCCATCATCTCAGCCCAAAGAGCCCTTCACTCCACTCCGGGGATGTCGACTGGAACTCTATCCTCCTCCTCCCCAGGCTCCAACCATGTCCTCAGCTCCCACCCTCAAGCACAGGCACTGAGAGGCCCTGTTCCACTGCAGTTCACAGCAGCAGGAAGCCCCACCCTGACTGCGGGGCCTGGGGCTCCCAGACGGAGGCTCTACCTCCATTCCCAGGAAGGAAGCCTACCAGGTCTCAATCAGGCCTGAGGTCTGAGCTGGAAGGAGCAGAAACTCTGGTCTGCTTCTTTCCCCAAACTAAGAGAATGAAAGTAAAGGTTCACCACTCCTCCTTCATCAGCCTCAGGGCACTCACTCTACCCTCTGCCTGGAAAATGGCCACACGTAGAGTTTTCACCCAGGTATGGAAAGCTGTGTTCTCTATTCTACTTCTGCTCCAAGTTGGGCACATTATTTAAGTCTCCAACTTAACAGTGAAAAGGACTATAAATTATAGATGAGCAGATCTATTTCACAGACGGCACATCTGAGAGAGAGTCCGGGAACCCCAGGTGGCAGCCACTCCAACTGCTGTCAGACTGCAACCTGGGGAGACAAGGCCCTTCCTGTCCAAAGGCCCCTCCCTAAAGCAGGGAGACGAAGCCCAGACCTGAAGGAGATGGTCTTGAGAGCCCTCTCGGCCACAGCCCGGGCCTTCTCGATCTCTGTGGCCTGCAGGTGGAAGGCCATGTACTGCAGCCACAGGATGGAGCTGTTGGGGGAGCTCAGCACCAGTCGGTCAAAATCATCTGCTGACTCTGGCTGTCGCCCAGGGTCCATCAGCGCCTCCTCCATGCGGGACAGCTCTTTCTCTGCCTTCTGCTTCTCCAGCTCCCTTTCCTTCTTGCTTTTCTTCTTCTGCTATGAAAGGCCAAAACAAGTGAGTAATCAGCTCCTCAGACCCTGGGCAGGTCTGTGATAGAAGCCAAGAGTCGGCAGGGCAATCCCCAGGCTCTGTAAATGCTCCCTAGCCCGAGACCGCCCCACCCTGACGGAAGAGACACCCACAGACTAGGACAGACACAGGAGACTGGCACCAAGGGGTCCCTGCAAAATACGACACCGTGGTTTGCTGTGGCTTCTCGTCTTCCTCGCTGTCTGAGCTCTCTCTTCGAGGTGGCAAGGCCGGGGTCAGAGATTCTAGCCCCACGTCCCAAACGAAGCCGGAAGACAGCTGCAGCCGGGGCACTTCTGCTGGCCTGGTCTGCTTCCCCTGGAGGAGCATGGAGGTGTGTGAGGAAGGCACTCGGCTCAGGCTGCTCCCTGTTCCCCAGCCCCATCTCCCCCGGAGGAGCAGGACTCCCACCATGCCCTCCTCCCAGGGCCAAACCCAGTCCACCCGGGAAATTTATAGTAGTGACAAAAAACTTCCTTTGCAAATAAATTCATTTGGGTGACACATTTTTAAATATATGCATGCATATATATGTGTGTCACACACATATAAAATAACACACGTATAAAATAACAGTCAAGCTAGGACAGACATGATAAATGTTCTGAGGGTGGTAGAGACCTGCTAGTTAAAGTCTGGAAGCCCTTCCATACCCAATCCTCAGTTCAAGTAGCACTGTTCTGACTTTTCAGAGGGGAACTCGAGCTCAGGAATACCATGCCGCCTCTTTACCTGCCCACCCCACTAATCTAATTCAGTTCCACCTAATAAATTAGAATTTAATCTGATTACTATTTATTTTATGCAACACACCCTATGAGTAAGGCAGGGTCCCTGTTCCCAGGGAGCTGATGACCAACTAAAGAAACCAGCAGCCCCATCTCTTCATATCTTACAGGAAACAAGAAAGAAGATGATGCCAAAAAGAACCCAGCTCTTTGGCAGGAGTCCAGGTCTCCCCTCCCCAGAGCAGCCTCCCCCTCACCTTGGGCAGCACACTGATCTCTTCCATCTCTTCTTCTCCTTCCCGATAATACACTTCAACTCCACTGTCGTCCTCCTCGGCCGGAGCAGCCTTCTTCTGCTTCTTGTTTGCCCTTTCCTGAGACGAAGGCAGGAAAATGCCGAGCCGCCCCACTTGCCCAGGAGCACACTTGGGCAGCCCAGGGCAATGCCCCCCCTGGCCCTCCTGGCACGACCCAGTGCCCAGCCTCCAAACTCACACTAATCTGGGTCTGAGAGGAGGCGAGGCAGCTGCCCCTGGGCTTCTGAATCGCTCTCCTTGTCATACGTGGGGAGGCCATCCTCCCTGGGGACGTACCTGCTCACTTGCCGACTCCCGATGAGGCCGCTTGCCCTGCTTCTCTGCGTGTGGTTTCTGGGGCTCTTTCTTCTCTTTGCTAGGCAGCTGGGCCTCCTCCTGCCCCTTCTGGTTCCGCTTCTCCTTCCTTTTCTGGTTCTTCTTCTTCTTCTCCTTCTCTTCTTTTCCTTTGTGGTCTCTCTCCTCTACCTCTACTTGCTTCTCCCCTTGCTTTAGAGGTGACAGTCCTGGGGAGGCAGGAAACACGTCGGGCTTCCCAGTGTCGCTGGGGAGGAACGACAGTTCAACCAGGTTCTTCTGGTGGTTCACGCTGCGGCAGGAAGAGAGGGAGGGCGGACAGTGAAGGCAACAGAAGAGCACACGGCACAGCAGGCAGCCAGGCCTTCCTCTCCTCATCGACCCACAGTTTTCTGGGCCCTGCCCCACCCATCTTGCAATCCATTTAGTATGGTTAGGAACGATTTGCAGGTTTCCCAGGCTTAGTAGTGAAACACAGGAGGCAGCTGTGATGTTCCCCTATTTTGTCCCCAACAAGTGCCTCTGAAGAGAAATGTCTCCACATCTGCTTTTAAGAGCAGAGGGAGCAAGTTCCAGACAAAGGGGCTTCGTTCATCAGAACATTGCACCCACCACTACTCAAGCCGTCCTGTCTGTTTACTCTAAATCTCCTCCCAGAGAAAGGGCTGAAGGGGGTGGGAGGGAAGAAGACACCTACCTTAGGACCTTGGCTGTGAGCAGCTTCCCTTCGGGGAGGTATCTCTCATAAAGGGCTTTCTCGGACGGGCTGTGCTGGGAGACACGTGGATACTGGGCCAATCCCACCACTGAGGGGCCAAGGCTGACAGGAGAGAGACGAGGGTCCTCTGGTCACAAATACAACAACAAGAGTCCCACCACCCAAGTTGTGACCAGGATTTAGGACAGACATAAGTTCCTGGCATTCAAAAGGATCCAGAGGGTTTTGTAAACTGGAAAAAATTATCAAGCACAATGAACATGTGATCGCAGGGGACTTTTCACCCCACACCAGGGCATCACAATGTATAGAAAGACAAGAAAAAATGAGGAAACGTAATAGCAGAGAAGGCTGTAATAGCTGGTGGTTGTGAACATTATATGATTTCAAAGAACATTCACAAATAGTGATCAAACACTAAGTCCAAGAAAATCTGCATGTATTTAAAAGTGACATGCCATATGCTTTGTCCAAAACACCAAATAACAATAAGTCAAAACTTTTTTTAAAGTAAAAAGAAAAAACAACTTAGAATTTAAAAGACTGATGGATCCCAGCTGGCAAGGCTCTGTGGTTGAATGTCGACCTATGAACCAGGAGGTCATGGTTCAATTCCTGGTCAGGGCACATGCCCAGGTTGTGGGCTCGATCCCTAGTGTGGGGCGGGCAGGGGGCAGCTGATCAATGACTCTCTCTCATCACTGATGTTTCTATCTCTCTTTCCCCCTTCCTTCTTCTCTGAACTCAATAAAAATATATTTTAAAAAATAAATAGAATCTCCTTCTTCATATTTCCTTTAGAGAAGGTGACGAGGAATGCAGTGGACTGCAGGCCAGGACAGGCCCGGGGAGGGCACTGGCCTGGCCACGCCCCAGGCTCCACTCCACTCACCCAAGGAGCACGCCGTGTGGCTGCACGGACTTCACATAGCCCCTCAGGAGCTGCCCCTCCTGAACGTCCTGGATGGAGTTAATCTCGGGATCCGGTACTTTGCTTTTCGTCTCTGGGTTTGTCCTAAAGGAATAAAAGGCTTACATACACATACCTCTAATCCCCTTTCCTCCATCCTCCCCCCTCAGCTGGATACAAACTTGATATGTACAAAGAATATGACTCTGGACCTGCCAATAAGTCCAATAAGATACAGAGCAGTGATTTTCAGCCTTTTTCATCTTATGGCACACATAAACTAATTACTAAAATTCTGCGGCACACTAAAAAATACGGTTTTTGGCTGATCTGAAAAAAATAGGTATGATTTTGATTCATTCACAGCAGACAGCTATTTATTGTGTTGGCTATTGACATTTTTTAAACTGCCAATCTAAGGGAAAAGAGGCCAGTGCCCCTGACTGGTCAGGTATTGCAAGTCTTAAAATTTCTTGCGACACACCGATTGAAAATCGCCGACACAGAGCACAGCCCTACTCTCTCCTGAAGTCCTGTCAGCCAGGGACACATGGCCGTGAGCTGGCTGACACAGGGAGACGCTGACCAAGCCTCAAACCTAAAGCCTTGGCCTTATCAACATCCATTTCTAACCATGGAGCAAGCTGACCTCAGGCCAATCCACTTCATGACACACTCACTTCTACTATGGGATCCTGGGGGCTAAGTCATCTCCCTCACCAGGGCTACCATCCGGCGACCTTAATACCCACATGTGGAAGTGTGAACCCTTCCCTGGAAACAGGAGCCTAGCAGACAGGTTCTTCTAGCAATCTGAATGTGCTCGGCTTTTCTGGGTAAGAACAGGGCAAGCTATAGAGTGGACGATCAGAGAAGAAAGTGGGAAGCCCAATGACTAGATCAGATCCATGGGGCCCTCTTCAGTGCTCTAAGTGGTCCTCCTGCTCTTGTCCCCAAACACAGAAACCCACCTGGACGATCGCAGCGACAAAGTCAATACCTCGTCTGCAGTGGACAGGACATAACACCTGGAATGAGAGCAAACGAGAAGGGAATACTGACATTTGAGCATCTCAGGAGATAGCACAGGGCCTCAGTGCTTCCTTCTGTCGAAAACCTGCTGAAGGACTCCAGACAACTCCTGTCCCTTCTCTGAGCCTCAGTTTACTAGTCTGTCAGGTAAAAATAACGCTATCCCCTCTTCTTACCCAAAAAGGTGTGAGAGAAGAAAACAAGAGGAGACACGAAAGCCCTCTGGCAGACGCAGCCTTATAGTGAGTATTTAGGAGATGAGACCAGCCCTTTGTCAGGTCCTGGGAGTGTGTGACTCAGTGAAGAAACAGCAGCAACAGGAACTGTGAGAAGGGGATGACCTAGGACTGTGCAGATTCAGACAGCCAAGCAGAAAGGTCGGAGCGGGGGAGGCTTCCAGGAGGTAAGCAGGGTTTCCTCTTTGGTTGGGTTTCCAAACATATGGCAATTCATTAAAATGGCAATTAACTCTAGCCAGTTTGGCTCAGTGGATAGAGCGTCAGCCCGTGGAATGGAGTCGCGGGTTCGATTCGGGTCAAGGGCACAAACCTCGGTTGCAGACTCAATCCCTGGCCCTGGTCAGGGCATGTGTTAGAGGCAACCAATCGATGTGCCTCTCACGTCAATGTTTCCCTCTCTCTGTCTCTCCCCCTCCCTTCCACTCTCTCTAAAAATTAATGGAAAAAATATCCTTGGGTGAGGATTAACAAAAAAAGACCCAAAAATATAAAATGGCAATTAGTAGCCTGAAGTCACAAAGTATAGAATCTTAGCAGTAGAAAGGATCTCAGCAACGGTACAGTCCAAATTTTCCTCATGACAGGGTCTGCCTTTTATAACACGGCATCATAACCCCTAAAGCAGGAGAGGACCTGGAGGGATCGTCTCCCTTTAGGCAATTAATTTACTATCCACATTTGACGAATGGAGGAATTATAACTGAATGTTACTAAATAAATCTATTTAGCTGTGGCTATAAATAAACCAATTTAAAATAAATATTTCGCTGAAGCTCACACCCCCATTTTGTAAGCCTTAAGAGACAGAAAGCAGAGAAGATCGGGATTTCTCTCTGACTCCCTTTTGTCCTCCCAGGCCTTGGATATTTTTGTGCTGTTCAGCTCTGATCAATGGTTGAGAAGCCAGGCAGGTGCTGGTGGCTTGAGATGGGAAAGAGCAGTTGTATTTAGTGTAAATGGGGATATAAACTGACACAATCCTTTTGAAGGGCACTTAGGCAAAATATATAACATCATTTGACCCATTTTACTTCTAGGGATTTATTTCACAGATATACTTACACCAGCATTGAAATATATGCAAAGATATTTACTTCAACATTATTGTTCATCAGCAGGAAAATTTTTAAATAAATTATGACAAAAAACACACGACAGAATACTAAAAATATGTTAAAAATAAGGTAAAAGAACAAGGTTGATTTAGACATATTAGCCTGGGAAAAGAAAAACATCCATGAGAAGCTGCTATGAGAAAAAAGCAAGTTGCAGAACAGTATATAAATAAAATTTTATTATATAAAGGGAAATTATACCTATATATGTGTGAAAGACTTGAAAGACAAAGACCAAAATACATAATGGTGAAAAGTTGCAGAGAAAAAAAGCCACATAAGTTTTCATTTTCTATTCAATTTTTTTTCAGGTACATAATCATGTATTACGTCTATAATTAAAAAACAAAAAAACAAACACCGCAATCCCTCAAAGAGCTGAAAAGAGGAAGAAAACAGAGCCAACCTGACGATCTTCTCGGGGGTGAAGTCTTCCAGGGGCGCCTCTGAGTAGGAGTCGCTCACGTGAAATATGCTGACTCTTCCAATCCTCCCGAAGGGGAAGGAGACAGTCAGCTCCTTGTTGGGGGTCACCTTCACCACTCGGCCCATGGCCACTTCCCCCTTTTCAAGCTTGTGAGGACCTGGAGGGAGAAGGAACCTGACTCAGGGAAGAGGAAATGAGCCAAGAAAGAAGGTGGGATGCTCACCAACCACCGGCTGGGGAGTAAGCTACCCAGACTTCGGCTGGGACCAGAACGATCATGAAGACCCAGATTGCATGCCATGTAGTCAAGGATCCCAGGGCTATGTAGTAGACAACCCTTTCTGAGACCTAATGAAACCAACTGTATAGGTAAAGGTGACTCAGACAGCAGTGGAGTAACACAGGCCAGAGAGTAAAACTCCAGGAAAATAGTTACAAGAAGGGACCAAGCACACTAAGCTTTCTGAGGACTCTAATACCCAAGGCACTGTTCAACCTGGGCAATAACAAAAGACCCCTTCCCACTCCTTTCCACCCCCTCCCTTCCTGACCAGGTACCATTTCATCACCACACCTATGAGTGAGAGACACAAGAAGGCCTTCGAGGAATCTGGACCAACCACGGTGGCCTTCAGGGCCTGGCCAATTTGGAACTTCTTATCTGGATGTTTCAGAACCTGGAAGGACAAGAAAACTCCTGATGTTTGAAGAAAGGTCTATCATTTATCCAAACCACATAGCATTAAGTCTCCAAAGCAAGTGTCCTCCAAACCAATCCTTGAATCTTTGTACCCAAGCTTAAGGGGCCTGAGGATCTCTCCAGGGATCTCGAGCAACTGACCTTAAAGCTAAGAGAAATAAGCAACATGGGAATTCTTCCCCGGATGTCTGGAGCAATCTCCACCTCGAGCCATTTCTTAATCACGTTGTACTGAGGAGGAAAAACAGGAGGAGAAATGAAATGAAACAAATACAAGCATTTCTTTTTTAACCTTCATGAAAATATCATCTCCTAAAATCACAGGGTTGAAAGGACTCTAATCCTACATTGTTCCAAAGGACAGAAATCCACTCCAACATCCTATTGCCCAAGCTCAACTTCCACTTCTCATAGGTTTCACTCAGAGTCTCGCTCAGAGCCTGCGCCAGCCCAGCAGGATGTGCTTCCCTCTTGGTGCTCAGCAAAAAAGACCCTGGAAAGGCTCTCAAGCATCAGGACCACCCCCCCTCCCCGACCTCCACAGCCTCCACGGAGCTCAGTTGAGCTCAGTGACTATTAAGCAGCTTCAATGTCTTATTTCTAGATCAGTTTAGATCTTGATCCTTTACTATTTACACAGTCTTCTAAACACACATCCCAATGTTCAAGTCAATCTAACAAAACATCTATCAAGCAGCCATTATGCACATGGCATGATAGTGATAAATCAAAGCCAGGCCCTGCCTTCAAGGAGATGACAGTCTACAGAGAATAAATCAAGTGAAAGTATGCAAATAACTAGAGCAGCAAGCATCATGAAGAAAGTACAATATGCTATGGGAATATATGGGAGAAATCAGTAATAAGGGAGGATTATCTGTGCTGGAGCCTAAAGGATTACAGGCAATAGGAATGGAGAGCACTCCAGGTATAGAATACAAATAAAGAAGGGAAAAAGGTAGAGGCGGTTTTCAACTCAACTGGTACACCAGATTGGTGCGATCAGATTGGGAAGAGCCTTAAGGCATGTGGGGTTTATGAATGTCTACAACAGGTAAACAAAGGGGTTAGCACCAGTGATATGCTCAGATAGATACTTTATAGAAGAATCTGGCAACAATGAAGGAGCTATTCCTCAAGGTCAAGCCCAGTCCACCTTTCTCTCTGATATATCCCAACCAGTATAATTCTCACTGATCTCTCCCCTTTTTTGAACTCCCGCTCCACTTGGGGTTAGAACACACTATCTGTCACCCAATTACATATCGTTTTGCATCACATCTGCTTTACAAAAGGCCAGAATCTAAAGTCCAATCTTGCATTCATTTTAAACCTTGCTCTATCATGTATTTTTCTTTCCATTTTGTACAATTAATCTACAAAGATGTTGAACTGTTATTTCATAAGCTGTAAACTTAGCTCCTCGATTAGACCAGAAAGTTTTCCAGGAGCAAGGCCTATCATCTCCCATGAACCACCACGGTAGCAAAGCCTAGTGCTAATGGCCCCTCTCCAGCTTCTGAGAAAAGGATGGCATCACATTGCAAGGCATGCACTACTCACCTTCTTCAAGAAGCAAGTCACGGTCTGACCAGCCTGGAACTGTTTAATCTTCTCCAAAGGGCTAACAGAGTGAGTGTTGAGAGCAGCATGGCCATCCTTCTCCAGCACACTGTTTGCAGAAAGGCAATGGAAAGAGTAAACCAAACTCTGGCTTAAAAACACCTCCCCCAACTGGCCATGGACAGATTATATAGGATTACTCCAACTCATACACACCCTCCACGCCCCCATTTCTCTCCTTACAGGGGAAGGTTCACATTACTTGCATGACAGCTAATCTTTTCCATTTCACTCACATAGGTGTGAACAAGCTATACAGTAGGTATCCTACAATAATCTTTATAATTTTAGGAAACAAACGTATTTTAATTCTTTCTTAATACTTAGCTATTGCTTTATACTTAGCAGAACTGCTTCCACAAATAAGCTCTCACTGAATGTGACAACACTCTCATGTGTGAATAAGGCAGGGTAGATATTATTAAACTCATTTTATGCTACTGAAGCAGAAGGTGAAGTCAGGCTCTGACTCAAAAATCCAGGGCTTTGTCCCCTATGCTACCTTGCTATTATCACTTTTCTGATTCTCTTTCTTCTCAGAAGAGCAACGGGAAAATGTGGTCTGAAAGTTATCAGTCTACAATTTACTTCAAAGGAGTCATAGAACGCCCTAGCCAGTTTGGCTCAGTGGATAGAGCGTTGGCCTGTGGACTGAAAGCTCCCAGGTTTGATTCTGGCCAAGGGCATAAGCCCAGGTTGCGAGCTCGATCCCCAGTGTGGGGCGTGTAGGAGGCAGCCGATGAATGATTCTCTCTCATCATTGATGTTTTTATCTCCCTCTCTGAAATCAATAAGTGTGTGTGTGTGTGTGTGTGTGTCTGAAACCAGATATTAAACAAATAGGAATTATGTGCTCTACCAAATCTCAATGCTCTGGAAGTAAAGGGCTTACTTTGAAGTTCTAAGAGTGTTCTTAGCATCTGGAACTCAATGTTTCAGGAATATTTACCTCAGATACAAGCCTTCTCAGAAATATTCCACTTCTATTCTGATCATTTCAGGACACGGACCAAACCTTACCCCTGAGAGTTACTTAAGAGGCCCCTCCACAATAACCCTAAGCACACAAGGCTTCCAATGTGATGGATCCTGGGCTGAGTCTGCAGAGCCATTTGCACTGCCATGAACCTAGTTTCATTCACTGATGGCCTATCGATTCTGAATGGCTGTGTTTTGTTTTAATGTAAAAAGCAGAAGCAGATAGGCCCATGGATCAAAATGCTTAAGATCTTCTGAAAAAATTATCCCAAACTGCACCCACCACTACATGGAACTACTATTTACTTCTTCTCCACCTAGAATCCCTCCTGGAACACCCCTCTGTAGAATCCACTAGAGCAGTGATGGCGAACCTTTTGAGCTCGGCGTGTCAGCATTTTGAAAAACCCTAACTTAACTCTGGTGCCGTGTCACATATAGAAATTTTTTGCTATTTGCCACCATAGTAAAACAAAGACTTATATTTTTGATATTTATTTTATATATTTAAATGCCATTTAACAAAGAAAAATCAACCAAAAAAATGAGTTCGCGTGTCACCTCTGACACGCGTGTCATAGGTTCGCCATCACTGCACTAGAGCATGACCTAAAATTCCAGTCACCAAACAGTAGTCTTCACTCAGAGAACAGATATTCTTGGCTAGGTGTTGTTTATTTAGGGAATTGGGTCGAGAGCAAAAATTATTTCTTTTTGTTACATGCCTACAAACAGAACCGCTATCAAGCCTTTAAATGATACTTAAGCCCTGAATACAGTTTTTACATTAAATTTCAGATTAACCTCACAAGATAGCTGTCTGAGAGCCAAATATCCTAAATAGACAGTAAGTCAACCTGGATAGAGAGGCAAAGTCAGTCACAATCAACCCTAGGACCCGGGTTCCTATTTCCAAGGCCCAGAGCTCTTCCCAGGAGACCATGCTACGGGTTCCCCTCACCTTGGCCGCACACTCAGCTCCGGGATGGTTCGGATAAACCTGGGATGACTTATTGGGAGAAACCTGGGAATACAAATAAGGTCAAATCATTTCTCTTTTCTCTGTAACACCATACTCTGGAGATCAGTTTCTTTCTACTCCCCACCAAGCCAAGCTTAAAAAACCACCTGCTCCACTGCCACACCACCCATCGGTGACGTGTCGGGCCTGCAGGGTCCCATTCTCATCCTGTGCAGTACATGCTAAGGAGCTAGCTCATCCGATCTTTTAGGATTGTCATATGAAACCCTGAAAAGAATTTTCCTTATAGACTATCTACTCCAACTCCTTCATTCTGAAATTTAGGAAATTGAGGTCTAGAGAGAATAAATGGCTTAGTAAAGATTCCACAGTTACTGAAATTACTATGCAAGTTATTAGCTAGAAGTTGAAGTCTTTTTTTGCTTTCCTTATTATAGCAAGGATTTCTGCTACAATAACATATTGTGACAAGATTTAAAGTAAATGAATATAACTAACGGATGCAGGGCGGGATGAATTATAATAACTGCTGATGCTAGGCACGATACGTACTAGCTGCTCTCTCAGTCTTCACAACATCCTTACAAGGTAGTCACTACCCTTACTCTCACTTTACAAATTAAGAAAATAAAACTCAGAGAGTGAAGTATCTACTTATCTCCTGGACACATAATCTTAAATGGTAAGTCTGAAACTAGATCTGATTCTAGACCAATGCTCCTGACCACTATACCATTAAAATTTTAAAAAGGTATATAAAAGGATTCTTTGGTGAATGTTTTTGTTAACTGAAAAAAAAAATCTGATTCCTGTGCAACTTTTGGAAACCTACCTGTTTCCATTCCTTCTCCCACAATTACAATCTTCCCCCCGAAACCGCTCATCCCCAAAAGCCTCCATACTTGGACGTCTTCACGTCTCGCCCTCCAATCACACGGGCAGTGACCTTCTTCCCAACCTTCAGCCTGGCAGTAGGAGATGTGCCCTCTGGAACGTCATCTAGAATGTGGGAGGCATGGATACAGCCAATGATGCCATTTTCCAGGGTCACAACCACATGGGTGGGCTTAATGGACTTGACAGTCCCTGTGACCATGTCCCCAATGGAGAGGGTGTGCTTCTTTTTAGTCCCTACAACCATGGACGGATCCCCTTCATCATCCTCGTCGACCGTCTCAGAGTCCTTCCGGGTCTGTCTCATTGTCCTCTTAGCAGCTGGTCCCTCAACAGCCAAGAGAAGGCCAGTCACTCCGGGTTCCGTGGTCTTGAGAGTTAGGGAGACACCCTGTCCCACTTGCAACTTCTCCGAGTCAAAGCGGAATGTGTCATTGAGATGAGAGGTCAGAGAGAAAGCTGCCAGGTGGCCAGTCTCGACCAAGGAAGCAACGGCAAAGGACTCCTCCAAGTGCTGCACAATCGCCTGGTGTTCACTGCCTTTCTTCAGCTGGAAAACAGAGGAAACCCACCATTCCCACTTCGTACAGAGCACAGGACCCGTTCATCACCCACCGGGTTATAATACAGTGGGTGGGGTTGGGAAGAGCCTGGAGTCCAGGGACCCAAGGCTAGATCAGAATCACCTGGAGTTAGCTTCTGTTTTACCCTAGAACTAGTGGAATCAGCAGGTGATTTCTACTTATTCTCCAGTTCTAAGACACTGGCTCCTACTCTCTTAGTTCTACAGCTCTCCCCCAATTTTTTACTCTTTCACTCAACAAATAGAGTCACTCCTAAGAGCTTACTATGTGCAAGCCATTCAGTCTATCTTGCCCCCAAATCCAAACTGTGCTCATGTCCAAACTGTGCATCCAAGTGCACCAGCTTCACTTGGATAAAATGGAACAAGGACCTGCAAGGACACTTACTGAGGGGTTAGTATTGCTTTCTATTTCTCTTTGTCTTTCAAAGTCTCAAACTTACAAGCAACTAGAGGTTAAGGATTATACGTATGTAATTCTCTGCACCATACCCTACGCAACTGGGTGCTTAAAACTTTAGACAGACCAAATATATGTCATCCAGAGAAAAACACTACTAATTTTGAGATTTTCCTTGAACCCATTCTTCTCTCACACAAAAGTATCAGGAGAGGGTGTCAATGAGCAGCCTGGAGGTCAGAACTACCCACAGACATGTTTTGTTTGGGTCATATGACGTTTTTAAAACATGGTTTTCAACCTTTCCCACTCTTATTTCAAATAAAAATGCAAATTCTGCCTTCTCTTAAAATTCGGAGATAGCCTGGCTGGTGTGGCTCCGTGGTTGAGCATCGACCTATGAGCCAGGAGGTCAAAGTTTGAATCCCAATCAGGGCATATGCCCGGGTTGTGGGCTAGGTCCCCAGTTGCGGGGCATGCAGGAGGCAACCGATCAACGAGCCTGTCTCATCATTGATGAGTCTATCTCTCTCTCTTCCTCTCTGAAATTAACAAAAATATTTATATTTTAAAAAATCAGAGACAGCAACACCAGACCCAGATGTTCCCACCTGACAACAACCAAATAGAAACGAATGGTCTCTGTCCCTCAGCGGGCTGCAGGCTGTCAGCACTTACTGCTACCACTCCCTATAACCCACCCACCTGGCTCACTTCCCTCATTTACATAACCTGCTTGGCCCTTAAAACAGGTGACCATAAAATTTATTACCTGAACCCGAAAGTCTGAGCTATTAATAACTACACTGGGATAAGAGTATAAACTGGGTGGGAATGATGCAGATAAATCCACCCTACCTCCAAGCATTGTGTCAGAATCCCTGAGCAAAGTATGTGGGATTGAAGGGGTGTAAATGCCTTTAAAATCATGGAAATGAAAGTCATCAGCAAGCTTACCTTTTTAGCTTTCCTATTCACCAAATCGTGGCAAAGGGAAACATGTACTTCCAACTTCAACATGTCAACATTCAAGATCACAACCTTCTTTTTCTGCCCAGATTCCACCTCCTGCCCTGCAGTGCAGAACCAAACACAACATGATCACCCCCTGAAGCAGGGGGGAGGGAGACAGCATCTCTCCAAGAGCCCTGCTGTCCGTTGTCCTGATTGCATACCACAAGTTTCTACCAAATCAGCTCATTACCCTATGTATTTGGAAATTCTGAGTCCAGGAGAGGAAGCAAGGGGCAAAGGGTTTCCCCCACCAACCATGGTGGGCAAAACCAAAGCACTCACCTGCCTGATGGTATTTGCTGGCTCTCAGGACCAGACCAGGCACTGGGCCCTCACTGAACACCACAGAGCCATCTTCCAACACCTCTTGCACCTCTAGGTCAAGGACCATCCCTGGGGTCATCTCAGCCAGCGTCTGGATCAACACAGAGTCTACCAGAGACCCAAAGGAAACAGGAATCAGCAAGCAGAAACATTCTTACCATTCTTTTCCTTCAGAAATGTGCTACTACAGAGAGCGACAGTGGAGCGCTGGAAACACAGTGAGGGTAAAATCACTTTTAGTAAAATTGTCCCCTACCCATGAAAAGTCCTATCATAAAGGGAGACACCTCTGCCTCTTGCTAATCCTACCTGGCCACGATTCACGAATATAGCCAGCAAATGCCAGTAACACATGCTTTCCTTTGGTTTCTGAATTTTCATTCTTTCTGTTTAGAATCTACCCTCTCAAGCTTCTTATTCCTGAATCCCGAAAAGGGTTCCAACAATCTGACACAATGGTTCAAAGCTTAGGAGGGTCAAAATAATATCCCCTCACAAAGTGTTCTAGCGGGTCCCTTTCCAATTTATCATCCACTATATATTTGTTGAAAACGGAACAAAAAGTGAAGAGGTGAATGGATTCACAACACATGCAAACCTGAGGCCACAGAACTAAGGAAAATTTTGGCTCTGGACTGGGCAGGAACACAGGGGGACTTCTGGGATGCTGGTAATGATCTTTATCTGAACCTGGGTGGTGGTTAAACAGGGGTGTTGATTTTATACACATTTACTGAGCTGTACCCTAAAGGATTTGTGCACTTTATGTCATACACCCATTTTGAAAAGTTTACCAAAATTTTTTTCAGTATCTGGGAAGCCCAACTTCTCAGGGAACAGACGGGCATAAGTTATAAGACATGCTCCCCCATCCCTGACCCTCATCCTCTTCCCTCCTGCTCCCACCTCGGTTGCTCATGAGGCTGCGCACGCCCTGCCGTTCCTCCAGGCACTGGCTCAGGAGGAGGAGGCTGGTGGTAGCCAGGTCTCCCAGAGTGCAGTCCGACAGCCGCAGCGACAAGAGCATCCGCTGCTTCTCCTCGTCCACGTTGGTCACCTTTGCAACCACCGTCTGCCCCTCGACGAAGTGGTCACTTGTGGAGGTCACAAATTTGTCACTCATGATCTAAAAGGAATGGGCAGAAAATTTAAAAAGGAAAAGAAGTCTCTATTAAGACAATCCAGTTAATGTGCCCAGAAAGGAGTCTGAGAGATGGGGAGGGCACATAGGACCCAGGACGTTGCCCCCGGCCCTGAGTGCAGCTCCACTACCCTTCCATAAAAACAGGAGAGGCCCAGGCTGCCCAACACAGCCTCCCAGAGGGCATCCAGCCAAGAAGGCAAATGAGGGGCAAGCCAGGGGGCCCCCCACTGTCCATGTCTCTAACATCCAATGACAGCCCTCCTCCCTTCACTATGTATGTTTCTGGGGTCCTCCCTTCTGCTCCCATTTTTTAAACTGTTCTGGTAGGAGATGCAAATGTGATTTTCCCAGACAAAATACCAGAAAGACAAATCTATGGAAGGGAAGAACTATTTACGAATTATCTGTGGCAGAAATGAGCTACAAGCCATAGGCTCACCACTGTGTTACACTGACTCTGGTAAGACTCCTCCCGCCCTGGCTCAGTTTATTCAGCAGGCCTGAGGGGTTCAACCACGGGATCCCTAGGATTCTTTTTCAGTTTAAAAAGTTTAAAATTCAAAGACATGGTGGTTAAGGGTGGGGATAATGTCAAGGGTATTCTGGTACCATAACACCTCAAACACCCCAGCAGGCTGTAACACCTGTACTAGGCTGCTCAGGAAAATCGATTTCCCCGTCTAACATGCCGAGAGTATAAAAACAAGTTCAGTATCCTTACACTGGATACTGGGCCTCTGCCCATCTACCCACTGCTCCAGTGTGAAGTGAAAGGTATCCCTTCCTCCAGGAGGACACAGCTGGGCAATAAGAGCCCGGACTGAACCTCAGCCCCGCTCCCAGAGCCAAGCGCCTCCATGCCACGCCCCTGAAAATCTTTCAAGGGACTGTCTTGCTTCTTCCCATCAACCCCAGGTTCCGTGACCCTGTGCCCTTGCGCATGGAGCTGAACTTACAGCTTTGGGGGCCAGTCCGCTAAGGCCTGAGGGGAACTGGACGAACACGCCGTAGTCCTTGATGCTCTTCACAAAGCCAATGAGCAGCATTCCAGGATGGATTTCTGAGAAGGTCTTGGGATCCTGGCCACCCTCTACTGTGGAGACCAAAGCTGGCTTCCTACAAAGGAGCTAGTGGTGCTTCATCAAGGAATATTCCAGAAAGGGCAGATGAAATATCAGTCTTTCCCATCCTTCTCCCCTATGCGCCCTCTGCTTCTAGCGTGATTTTCTACGGGTGCAGACCAGCAGCAGCAACAGCACCTGGAACTTGTTAGAAATGCAAATTCCTAAGCGTCACCCCAGACCTATGTATCAGAAACTCTGAGGGGGACCCGGCAAGCTGTCTGAACAGGCCCTCCACATGATTCTGATGCCGTCAAGTTTGAGCATCAAGTTTGTGCTATTCTTCTTCTTAACTTGCCTCCAGATTACTGGGGGGGACCAAAATGGGAATGGCTCTTCCCTGTGGCTTGGCAGCTGGACTGGCCATCCTCCGACCTCACACTAACCACCCTACCTCACCTCCTCTGTCTCGCTTCACCCTAAGCAGATTCCATGTTCGGTGAAAAAGAGGCAATGTTCTCCTTCAAAACACCCATCCCAAGATCAAAGGGAATATTCTGAGCCCCAAATCCCTTTGGGGGGAGGGGGAAAAAGATGGACAGCAACTACCCTAATTATTCCAACTCAAGGGGTGAGCACTGGGTGCCCTGCGAAGGTCAGTGAGCTACTGGAAATATCCTGCTGGGCCTGGCAGGCCACACTGCCTCCCCCACCCTGGACTCCCACTTTGCCCTGACCACCAGCATCTGCTGGCAGGATTGCAACCCCACTCTTACTTTCCACCAGGGAAATACAGGAAAGTGCAGGCTTGTTCACTGGTTTGGTTTTATGGAAGTATTTCTGTAGTCAAATGGCCTACTTTTTCCATGGAGTTTCCAGCTAAGAGCACAGCCCAACCCAGTTTTCCCCCCGAGAGTACCCATGTCCTCCCCCACAACCTTCCATGGCTCCCCAGATACCAGTAAAGGATACAACATGTCCCTCACTCTGACTCAGACACAGGACTCTGTGAAGGGTGTCACCAGCCTGCAGCCAGTGATGTAACAGGGGGCCGTTGGCGACGTGATCTGACAGATGCGACGTGGGAAGGAAAGCAGGGATGTTGTGGGGCAGGACAGTCACCTCCAGCCCGTCCTTAGTCTTCTCTAAAACCTTCACATCCACCAACTACCAGGGAAGAGAAAGACAAAAAAACAGCACTTGTCTCGTGCACAGAGAGCAGCCTCGTCTGGGCCAGGCAGCGATCAGAGGCATCAAATTCCAGCACCAGGAACCATAGAAAGGTCAAGATCAGAGAAGCTGTGTTCCCCACACCATTATCCCCAAAGACCCAGCAGGCGCGCACACGCACATGCACACACATCAGGACCCATTTGTGTGATATCATTCCTCTCCCAAGTCCCTCCTCGGGGTCCCAGAGCAAAGACAGTCTTGCAGTACGGCCCTAGAGACCAGAGAGGAAAGAGGGCAGCAGTACACGGCCAAAAAGCCACACCATGACACAACTTTCCTTTCCTGGACAGCTTCCATTTGCTCTGAGACAAAGGAAAAAACATATGAGGTTCTCCCACAAAAACCTCAATTTCCTCTGGCCCCAGGATCTTAGCTAACTACCTCAATCTTTCCCCTCCAGCGGTTTCAGTATCCCATGTGTCAGTGGCATCCTGCTCTCAGCAACTAGAAACTAAAACAACTTGTCTAAAGAAGTCTGGGTACCTGCCCAACGTTAACGGCTTTTCTTTTCTTCTGACTTTGTCCTACATGCTCTTTCTTTGGGTCAGTCAACAGCCTGAAGGACAAGAGCATCCTCTCTTTGGATGGCTCACAGTTCAGCACCGCAACCTTCACCACCTGGAGAGAAACCACACCTGGTTGGCTAACTCCTCCCAACGGGCCTGTCTGGACCTGGAGAGAGGCCCTCCACCAGCGCTGCAGGGGCCTTGGGAGAGCCACCCAGGTCCTAGATCAGTTCAGAACGCAGTGAAAAGAGCTATACAGAACACCCCCCAAGTCAGCTTTTGGGTAAAGAAGACATGAATAAATCTTTGGTATAACTCCAAGTTTTAAAAAATTATTTTTCCCACAGACCCAGGTTCACTGGTTTTATGGCACTGCCCCCTGGTGGTCCATTCGTTTGCCAGCATCCAATGAAGCCCCTTGAGGGTTTCTCTCTGTTCTGTTCCCATCTCCTACACCAAGCTGGCTCAGGCCCAGTGCCTCACATGCCTCTTCCTCATCCCTTAAAAAATAGTTCTCCATGCTACTCCTTTAAATCTGTGTTCGTGGGGTCACTAAGGGTAGGGGCCCGCCGGGGAAGAGTATTACCTGGCCAGTGTAAAAGACCCTCTCTGGGTCAGGGACATACTCAGCACTGAGCTCATGCTTGGGTACCAGTCCCTGCACATCATTGTAGAACTTCACAATGCAGCCGTAGTCCTTGACCCTGAGGATGAAGCCATGTGTCTGCAGACCAGGCTTAGTGTCGTCATAACAGGTAATGGCAGGTAGTTTGGACTCAACCAGGGTTTTCTTCAGGGTCATCATCAGCTTCTTGGCTTCAGGGTCACAAAGCAAAACCTAGGGAAAGGATACTGGCTGTCATCAAGTTACCAGTTATCAAGAGAGCTGGTCTCTGCAACCCCTGAACCCAAAGGCCATGGTCGTTCCTAAGAACCTACTCTCTCTTTCCCTATAAGAATAATCTCAGCTGCAGACCCTCCCTGCTTCCTGTTGACTATCTAAGGAGTAATCATCTCTATTTCAAATGTACTTCCTCCGATAAGCTCCCTCCTGGAACTGTAGCAACACTCGTCATCTCACTGCACCTTCAGAGTCCCGTGTCAGTTACTTCTACCTGCCTTAGCTACTTCCTAGACCACTAGCATCTTGTCTGATTGAATAACTGAACCAATTTACCATCTCAATACTACTATATATTAGCTAGAAACTAAGACTGAAAGTCCAACCATCTCTCATCCTTCAGAAAACCATCTCCTTAAGGGCAGAGAAATTCCTCCACTTCTAAGCCTCCTGACCCCACAACTATAAAACATTGTGCCAATGGGTAATCAATCGCTTTGTTGACTCACTGGTAATGAAATAAAATGAAAACAAGAAAACACTGTAATGAAATAAAATGAAAATAAGTAATGGAATAAAATGAAAAGTACTGTGTACTATCATATTTAATCTTTTTTAACTTTGTGAAGCTTCTTTTGGGATTCAAGCCTTTGAAATTCAAGCCATTTAATTTTGTGAAACTTTTGGGATTCAAGCCTTTGTAATAAACCACTCAGTTTTGATAGTTTTGGCTGGGCTACTTCTGTGCCTGAAACACCCTTTGTTCCTCCTCAACCTTCCAAATCCTACCATCCTTTCTAATTCAAGCCCCACCTCTGCTATAAAGCGAGAATACATTACTGTTACATAGAGCTAAATTTGAAAACTGTTCTGCCATTTATTAGCTGTGTGACTTTCGGCAAAATATTTGGCTTTCCTAAACTTTAATTTCCCCACCTGCAAAATCAAGGTAACAATACTTACTTTACAGGGTTGTTTTAAAGATTAAATGAAATAATGAATTTCATGTGCCTAGAACAGCAACTGGCACAAAATACATGTTATATGGTAGCTGCTAATGCTATCATCAATGATTCTTGCTGTCCCAGCCCACCCTTACCTCCCCTTGCTGAGATATAATCACAGAACAGAAAGCCAGTTTTCCCTTCCCAATGCCAGGCACAACACTGCAGACGTTACATGGTCATTTTGTGGAAAAGGCAAAAACTTCATCTGAAAAGCATTGCTCTCCTCCCATATGGCCAAAACCCCAACAGACACCCATCAGAAGGCTCACCCGGCATGTGACTTCGTCCCCGATGTGGTACTTCTTCTCTGGATTCTTCATCGGGATGTCGGCCAGGTGCATGGGAGGTACCAAGCCCCTGATCTGCTCACTCACCTTCACCAACATCCCATATGGCTTTATGGTCAGCACTGTGCCCTAGGGAGTAACAAGAAAAGATGCCGCGCCTCAAGAATGATCTTTCCTCCACCTCTTACAACAAAGCATGTCACACCTCTTTCAAAGACCAAGCTCCTGAGTTAACTGGGTGTCTCTCTCTCTCTCTCTCCCCCCTTTCCCCTCTGAAATCAATACAAGTATATTTTTTAAAAAGTGGACACAGTTAAAAGATAAAATAAAATAAAGGGGAGCTGCTCAAATGGAACAGGAGAGGCAACTGGAAATGGCTTCTTACTCATATCCCAGGTAGCTCAATTATCACAGAACTAATTTTTGACCGGGTCTAATAAACACTGTTAAATTCCAGGGTTTTGACCTACTGCTTCTGTAGTTGGGAGGCATTAGTAAGACTTTACCTTGAAATAAATGATGAGTTACCCAAGGGAAGAAAAAGAAATTCCAGTTAGCAGGCAGAAGCAAGGAATGTGTCTTTAAATGTGTTCACATGAGGACAATAGCTGACAGTTAACTGTGAAATAAACAATGTCTGAAGCTGGAGGAATATCTATATGCTTGAGGTCTTACCTTTACCAATGCCCCAGGTTTGATGTCATGATATCCAAGGAACTGAGCTTCAATAATAGACCTAGAACAAAAGGAAAATACAAGATTAAATAAACTAGAGCAGAGGTTACCTAAAATTCAGGGCTACTAAAATCATGTGGGCAACAAAGGAACCTTCACCAAGCAAGGCCAGGAGAAAATGTGAATGCACAGAACACACCTCTACACTGCTCCCCGCCCCCTCCCCCGTGCTGATGACACTTACGTCCTCAGAGAGAGCAAAGCCAGTTCATCCATTTGGCTGTAGTTGATGATTCGACACTTGTGAGTATTTCCTGGCTTGAAGGCTTCAGGATTGAAGGTTTTCTTAGAATCAGAGAGATGGCTGAGCTACAAAATACCAAGTGATTAAGGACAAGCAAGAGACAATAGATCTGAGGCAACCAGATATTAAAACATACCAAGATGACCACACATTTATCACCTATCATAAAAATAGTACTTTGGCCCTAGCTGGTTTGGCTCAGTGGATAGTGTTGGCCCGCGGATTGAAGGGTCCCAGGATTGATTCCAGTCAAGGGCACATGCCTGGGTTGTGGGCTCAATTCCCCAGTGGGGGCATGCAGGAGGCAGCTGATCAATGATTCTCTCTCACTGATGTTTCCGTTTCTCTCTCCCTTTCCCTTTCTCTCTGAAATCAATAATAAATAAAAAATAACATAAAATAGTACTCTGATCACCTGTTAAAATAATTCCTCTAACTGAAAAGCTGTTCTTTACCCTTGCAGTGTCCATGTCAGAGAATAGTCTAGATCATGGGTAAGTTACAGCTCACAAGCTGTGCCTATTTGTATAAACTAAAGCTTTATTAGAACACAGCCATGCCCATTCATGTACATAGTGTTTATGGCTGCTTCCAGGTTATAACAGAGTTGAGTAGTTAGGACAGGCTATATAGACCACAAGTCTAAATTATTTACTATCTGGACCTTTAAGAAAAACTTTGCTAAGCCCTGGTGTAGATACTAATTCATTCTTATACCTAACATCCGCTAGGTATCAAATATGTCAAAGTGATTCTAAGGCATCTATATATATAAAATCCTAAGTGACTGAACGACCAAACCACAAGTCAACTGGTTGCTATGATGCGCACTGACCACCAGGGAGCAGATGCTCAACACAGGAGCTGCCCCCTGGTACAGTGGGAGCGCCGCTCAGATGACAGGCGCCAGATGCAGAGCTCACGGCTGGCCATCACAGCCCAGAGACCACAGCAGCGCAGCAGCGAGCTTACTGAGCGGGAGCGACAGACTGGAGCGGCAGGCGCCATTGGACTGCCGGTTTCGGCCTGATCCCCGCAAGCCACGCTGGGGAACCCTACCAGTGCACAAATTGGTGCACCAGGCCTCTAGTTCTAATATAACAAACAAGCATTGTTTGGTCCCTATGTACAGTTTGACACACTTGGGAATATTAAAAAATAGGAAACTAATACCAAGGGAAGAAGGAAACAGAAGAGGACCTTTGTGTCCCAACAGTCCTTCTAGTGATAAGATCCTGATGAAACAAAAGGATGGCATACCCGAGCATAGGCCAGAGACCCATCCTTCAGGCTGAAAGTGGCCCCGGCCTTGCTGAAAAAGCCCTGGACAGGAACATCATCCAGGACAGCTCCGAGGTGCTGACAAGACAGCTGGGTGAGTGGGCGCCCAGGCTGCAGGAAGACGGGGCGCAGGCTCAGCCGCACAGCTCTGGTGCGAGGATGGACACAGAGGACGCAGGCTCTCACCTAGATAAGGGAAAGGACATGATGAACAGGAGGAAGTGCACAGGAGATAAGGTCCCTGCAGCAGACTTTCAGAGCTCAAGACTCTCCATGTGCTGACCAGGCCATGGATATAAGTACTAAAACTGGCTTGTGCATCAAGCAGCATGCAGGAAATTCAAACCAAAGGTCCCCCAGAGGAACTATGTCTGACTGCATCACGGTTTACTCAAGGCCATACACCAGGGTCCCCTCAACACCATGAGGCCAATAATGTACATGCGACCGAAACCCTGGGCAGTGTCACTACAGCAGGGGCTCATCTAAAATCATCTGAAACAGCCTGCTCTGATCACATGGTTTTAGCAGGCAAAATGCCTCAACTCTGTATGCAAATATGAGTACAGGGAGAAAAAAATTACTAGGAATAAGTTCACCAAAATGTTAACATTATCACTAGGTGCTGGTGAAGCCTATTTGACCTTTTTAAAAGCTATCTCTATAGCATCCATTAGCATGGATAAAAACAAAAAATAAGTCACTTTAGGATTTAAAAAATTCTGAATAATATCTATTGGAATTTTCTCCTCAAATATCTATGTTCATTGTAGAAAATTTGAATCTTTAGATAAAGGTATAAAAATCACCCAGAGTTCATCACTACTAAGACTGATTGCATAATCTTTCAGTATTTTAACCAAGTTGAACTCCTTAAAATTTTTTTCAAAATTGGGTCTTATACTCTAAGCAATTTTTAAAATACATTTTTCTATGTAAATATCTTGTTCTCCCCCATTAAATACTCCTCTGAAACACTTTAAATTATAAAAGCAAAAGATTCACTACCAAAAAACCCCCCATTCAAACCATATGGAGGAATATAAAATAAAAACTAAAAGTTACCTTCTCCTCCACAGGCTCCTCCTCTAATCATAATCCCCAGAGATGACCCCTGGTAGTTTCTTGTGATCTTTCCAAATACTTTATATTCCCCTCACCTCCTCTCTGCACACCTGTACACACCCAGTGCTAGGACCTGCCCCGAAGCTAACGGTGATAATGCATAGCCGATTGGAATACAACTGGAATCAAGAAAAGATAGGTGTCACATTACTTACTGCTTGATTTGAGAAGTATGTTCCAGCTTTCTTGGGCTCTAAGTGCATAAAATCAACCAGGCCAGTGAAGAATGAGAGGAAGTTGAGTGTAAGACCAAGTGGAGTCACCTAGCAGTAAACAGAAAATGTTATGAAAAATCACATTTTCTAGTATAACCGTATGTCTCTCCTCCCCCAGCTAACCCTTATCAATCTTTCTTCCTTTCACACTAAGTGGCAAGGCAACTCCTGGCACTGGCTGTCTCTTCACTCAGTAAGCTCAATCCTCTCACCCTAAGGATTTCTCAACGGGATGGAGGGCACTTTGCACAAAGATCCTCAGGGAATGGCCAGCTTGACAACTTAGACAAATTGTTGCTAACTTGGTGATTTGCCCAGAGTAAGAAAGTAAAACTCAAATGCTTGCAAAATTCTGAATACTGTTCAAATGTAGATGTTGAAGACATGCAGTCCCTCTTCCCCACCCAGCTGTCCGTCAGTCAGGCTTTTTCCCTCCTGATCCTTTCTCGAGAACTCTAGCATGCCAGAGAAGACTTACAACAATGACACTTGGAGGCTGCCCCCCAAAAACCTGCTAGCTCCTGCTCCTGACAGCGAAATCAGCCAGTCAACAAGTCCCACTCGGGCACAGAGACTTCCTAATGGTGTCTTAGTGCCTCACTTATAGAATGGCAGTCAAAACAAAAATTCAGTAGAGAATGGGAAGTTAAAGTTGAGACTCTCCCAGAAGGTAGGATATAAACAAATACATGTACATGCCAGAAAAAAGCTAAGAAAATTCGAGATTTCACCCATGAAGTCCAACATCATATTAAAAGGCATTCAAAAAAAAAAAAGATAAGTTTTTATTTTATTTATTTATTTATTTATTTTTGTTAATCTTCACTCAAGGATATTTTTCCATGGATTTTTAGGGATAGTGGAAGAGAGAAGGAAAGACAGAGAAACATTGATGTGAGAGAAACACATCGATTGGTTGCCTCCTACACAAGCCCTGACCAGGGCCTGGGCCAGGGAGGAGCCTGCAACCAAGGTACATGCCCTTGGCCGGCGGAATCGAACCTGGGACCCTTTGCTGACGCTCTATCCACTGAGCAAAACTGGCTAGGGCAAGTTTATATTTTAAAACAAACAAAAACAAGATCTGATAAAGGATTAGTATCCAGAATATAGAAAGGATACTTACAACCTAACAATAAAAAGACAACCTAATTTTAAAATGGGCAAAAAAATTTTGAATAGCTATTTCTCTGAAGATACACAAATGGCCAATAAGCACATGACAAGATGCTCAACATCACTAACAATTAGAAATGCATATCAAAATCACAATGAGATACCCTTTCACATGCATAGGATGGCTATAATAAAAAGGATAATAATGAGTGTTTATGAGAATATGGAGCAATTAGAACTTCAACTAATGAATGCATAAATAAGTAGAACAACAAATTGATGTTTCTCTCTCTAAATTAAAAAAAAAAACACACAACACAATAATACAAGAAACTTTCCCAGAGCTGAAGGATCTACATTTCTGGATTATATGAGTCCAGCACAAATAAATGAAGAGTGAGCCACACCAAAGCACATCATCATAACATTTTAAAATAAAAGGAATAAAGACAAGATTTAAACAGACACACATACAAACAGAAATTAAAATAACATCAGGCTATTCGATAGCAATAGAAGCCAGTTGACAATGGGAATAATGCTTTAAAATTCTGAGTTATTTTTGACCTAGAATTCTAAACCCTCCTTTACTACCAATCACATGTGAGAGTAAAATAAAACTTTCAGATATAGTAGGTGTGCAGAAAAGAGTTAACATAGCAGGCTTGAGATTATTATCCTTAGAAAAGCCTGCTTCCAATGTTAGCCCTTGGCTGGTGACTTGAAAATGAGATTTCAGAAAGGTGCCCACTCACCACTCCCAGAACTGAGTACCTAGCGTAGGCTCAATGTACCTACACTGTTCGTGTAAACAATATGGTTTATACTAAACACTCACATTCCTTATAAGACCCTGGAATTTTGGTACATGCCAGGCAGAGGGTACCTACATGACCAACCCCAATTAAAAGCCCTCGGGCACTAAATCTCTAAGAAACATCGTTGGTAGACAACATTGCACATGCGTTGTAACTTATTGCCAGAGGAATTAAATACATCCTTTGTGACTCCACTAGAAGACTATTGAAAGCTTGTGCCTTGTTTCTTCCAGACTTCATTCCATAGGACTTTTTTCCCTTTGCTGATTTTTCTTTGCCTCCTTTCACTATAATAAATCAGCCATGAGTACCACTACCTATTGATTCCCGGGAATCTTCCTAGTGAACTATTGATTCTAGGAGTGGTCTTGGGAATCCCTGACATACTAGGTTAAGAAATTAACTTTCTATGTACCTTTCCAAGAATACTTCTGGAGAATGTGTCATACTAAAATGAGGAAGTAAACCAAAAAAGGGAATATATGGACTCAAAGAAGGCTCCAAAACCCGAGAGAGGGGGGAAGGATCCAGGAAGACAATAAAGAGAAGTCCTGGGATACCAGCTATGTGGGGCCCTACATAGCAACCAGTCCAGATTGGAGCAGGATGACAGCAAAAGGGGGTCCTAGTGGGAAAAAAAGTACCTATGAGATTATCTAAAGAGTTTGAAAACATGAAAAATTGTAGTGAGAGAGAAATAACTATAAGGTGTATGAAAAAATAGTGATAGTTCTGAAGAGAATTTAGCAAATGACAAATATGAAGCTGATTATCAACTCCAGGAAAAACCTATTCCACAAATAGCCATAATACATTGCCTAGTTCAGTGGTCGGCAAACTCATTAGTCAACAGAGCCAAATATCAACAATACAACGACTGAAATTTCTTTTGAGAGCCAAATTTTTTTTTAACTTAAACTATATAGGTAGGTACACTGTTATTAACTTAATTAAGGTACTCCTAAGGCTTAGGAAGAGCCACACTTAAGGGGCCAAAGAGCCGCATGTGGCTCACGAGCCGCAGTTTGCCGACCACGGGCCTAGTTCAACAGTAAACAACATTTACAGTCATAATAATTTAAATACTGAATAATGATTTAAACAAATTTTTAACATATCTCTGTTGGGAAGTTGGGGTAGGGGAAAGGAAAATTAAGAGACAAAACTTCATCTATCTTGAGAAGAAGTTAAAACTCAATGCCTACACTGATAAACCAAGAGATACCAACAGAAGCTTATTATTTAATAATATGGAGGCAAATTTCAAAAGAGAAGCTAAAAGAGTTAAAGATGGGTTTAGAAAGGATGAGATAGTTCATTGTAAGTCTTTTAATATCATTTGACCTTTTTAATCAGCACACATATTATCATGTCAACATGTGGCATTGGCTACATCCCCCGTGTGTAATAGCAATATGTGATCAGTGGCTACCCTACTGAACAGCACAATTTTAGATTATGTGCATTTACTACTTTAATAAAAGTTATATTTTTCTAAGTAGTAGTGACAATAAATGGCTTACCTTCTGTACCTGGGCTTTGACCACCAATCCAGGTAGCAAGTTATTAAGGGTCCAGCTTTGCTCCTCAGTAGCAATGGCAGTAGAAACTTCTGAATGACCAATAGACAGACTAACAACTCCTCCGTTGCCTTTCACCTCTTTAATGACGCAGTGCAGGTACTGACCCACCTTCAGCTTAGCACCTGTAAGCCCGGCCCCAGCCCCCAAAAGGAAAAATACCTTTATGAGAAGGACCTTTAACTTGGGTTCAAGCAATACCTGAGATAATCCGTGGCCTGCTTGCCCAGTTACAATCTAATATTCCCCATATTCCCAATCTCTAAGGGACCAACTATAAGAAGAGAGTGAAGTGAACCTAATTGACCTGGAAATTGATCACAGAAATATGAAAATTTCAAAAACGCAATAGAGTGCTGGTTGAGGCCTTGGAGTCCCAAATTTCAGTGGAATCTTCTAGGTGAGAAACAGTAAAAGTGGCCCATCAGATCTTAGTGAAACCCTGCCACTCCCTAGCCCTTCACACATGGCCCTTTCTGTTGGTTAAAATTAACCACTGATCTTAGCAAAGCCTTCAGGGTCACCATTCTGTAATTTACTCATCAAAGTGGCATTTAAATAGTATAATCTCCACATATCCCAACCACTACCATGCACTAGCCCCTCTTCTTCCCCTTACCTTTGTTCTTCTGTCTGATATACTCCTGGGCTTTTTGCAGTGGCAGGAAAGCTCTGGCCCCACCAACACCAATGTCCACTAGGTAGCCATGGTCTTCTAGACTAGATACAGTGCCTGTGAGCAACTGGAGGAAGAGAAAGCATTACCAAAAGTTCGAAAGTCAAAGGTAATGGGACACACAGCAAACATCCACTACAAAATGCATATGTTTCCATCAATCTCCACACTTTATCCCATACTCCCAACCCCCTTTTAACTTTAAACCTCATCCCACTAGAGGATAGAAGAGGGAAAGATATCAACTTTAATTCTCCAGGGCTGAAAGGATTTTAGTTTCCAGACAGTGAGGAGTGCTATACACAGCTGAGTAATGGAATGGCAGAGAGAAGACTCTCCCCTGGAAAATTTTCAAAACATAGGAGACATAGGCCAGCAAGGTCACGCCCAGCGCTATGAATAATGAGAATACAGAACTACCATTCTAGCCGTCATCTTATCCTTTCTAACCACCTCCAAGACAAAAAAAAAAAAATTCACCAACCTTCTTTATATTTCATGGGAAACAGTGTGGCATTCAAGTCTGGCTCTGACACTTACTATTTTATTTTTGGCAAGTCACTTAAACCTTTCTCATTCCATTTTCTCAAATATATAAGAGGGATACCTATCTGCCTCGCAGAATTCCTGAGACTTTCTTCAGATAAAGTGTCTAAAACTGCACCTGTCATACAGCAAGCTCTCAACACTTGTCAATTTCCTGAGACCTGGCTTAGTTTAACCCCCCCACCCCACCCTTTCTACCCAATGCTCAGGGCCTGAACCAAACTTGCTTCTAACCAAATATTACAAGGTCATACTGATCTCCTTCCTCTTAAGTACAAGTGTACTTAGATGAGTGTAGTTTATATGAGGGTCTGCTACCTACTGGACTTGGAGGCTCTGAACTAGGACTAATTGTTCCTGAATCTCTATAGGATTGAGAGATTCAGTGGTGGGCTATCCATTCGTACAGATGACAAATTGCTCTGTGTACCCTGTCTCTTGCTCTTAGCAGAGCAAGCTTTCCCCACACAAATGCCATAAGGCCTTCGAAGAACACTTAACCTACAAAGAAGTCTAGATAAGTAAGGCATTTCAAGGAACGCCTCTCACCGTCAGCAAGTCCCCTTGAGGCTTTATTTTTGCTACCAGCAAATCTCTGACTTGCTTTCCCTTTCTCCCCTCCAAGGTAAGGCGATTAGGTTCAGGTCTTCAATTTCCAAAGCACCCTGGAGACCTTCCTCCCTGTGTGTAACAGTTAAGCTGAAAGTAAAAGGTGGTCTAGACACTCCCCAGGAGACAAGGCAGGGCAGAGAGGAGGCACGTCGCCAGCTCCTCTTCCGACCCCAGATACGTACCATGCCAGGCTTCAGGGCCTCCGCACTCAGCACTTTGTTGACATTTTGGGGGTTGAGAGATAGCTTGACACTTTTTTTGCCTTTCTCTGTGATGCCCAGACTGCTCACCACACATCTCACTAGCATCCCAGGAGAGAACAGTTCAGGCAAACTGGCCAGGTCCTGCATAATACAAATGAGAAAGCCCTAGTACATATCCTTCCCCTGAACCAAGAATCCACTGCCCAGCCCAGTGATTTCTTATCCTCAGACCCCAAAGAACCCAAAAAGCAATGAAGACAGTCACCACGTGCTCACAAAAGGAATATGGGTCTGTGGTCAAGTCAGTCTTGAATTTCAGCAGAAAAACGCCAAATATCTTATCAAAATGACCAGTCAAAAGAACTGTCTACAAAGATCAAAGGGATGGCCAAAGGGGAGGGGAGTGAAAGAGGGGTAAAAATGGTGAAGGGGAATATATCAATAGTATTGTGTAAGTTTGCACAGATGATTTTTAGAATTAGTGGGGTGATAACATTGTAAGCTATAAAAATGTCAAATCACTATATATTATATATCTGAAACCAATATAACTATTATAATACTGTATACCAACTATCCTTAATTTAAAATAAATTTAAATATATCCTATATTTAGAATCTCCACTTCTTCATCTCACTGCAATCTGCATCCCACCCTTCTCACTCTATTACTTTATCTCCCAATAAAATCACCAATGAATTCCATGTTGCTAAATCTAACAGTCGATTTTGCAGTCCTTCTCATATGTGACTTTTAAAAAGAATTTAACATTGGAGACTGCTCCTTTCTTCATTAAATGTTTCCTTCCTGGCTTCCAAGACCCTTTATGCATTGGTGTTTTCTATCTGTCTGGCCCTCCTTTTTCTGATAGCAACTCTCTTTTAATTCAGCAACTGAAATACAATATTTACTCCCACCTCAGTCTTTAGTCTCTTTTCACTGTATTTGCTCCCTCTAAGCAACTTCTTCCCCCTTCATAGTTTCAATTACCACTTATACAAAGAAGTCTCACACATTTTTGTTTCTGCTTCTCAAACCCAACATAGCAAAAAGCAGTTCATAATCATCTCTCACAATCCGGGACCCCTTTCACGATTTTTCTTTTTATCAATCCTTACCTGAGGAGATGTTTCTATTGATTTTAGATAGAGGGGGAGGAAGAGGGAGGGAGGGAGATAGACATCAATGTGAGAGGGAAACATCAATTGTTTGCCTGCCATATGCACCTGGATGGAACCCGCAACCTGGGTTTGACCTGATCAGGAATAGAACTGAGACCTTTCGGTGTACGGGACAACACTCCAACCAACTGAGCCATACTGGCCAGGGCCAGGATTTCTTATCTCAGAATATCATGGCCATTTGTCAAATCATGAACAATAAGAACCTAGGACTCATCCCTGGCACTTCTCCTGCCTCTACCCATACCCAATACATCACTGAGCACTGTTTTTACCTCCTCAGTCCTCAGTAAACCCTGAACCCAAGCTGCCATCAATCTCAGAGCCTGGACTACAGCAATAGCCTCCTAATTGGTCTCTAGGCAACTACTACTCATGCCTCTTCTATTATCTATGTGGTGTACATGTCATCCACTCCAACTAAGACCTGTCAAGGGCTTGTCACTGATTCTAGAATTAAAAAACCAATCCTTAAGATGGTCTGGCTTTCACCCAGCTCTTCAGCCTCATCCTATACCACTCTCCCTTGCTGTCTCTGCTCCAGCCAATTCTCCCTGCTACATACCATACTCTTCCTGTCTGAACTCCCTTCTTTCTTTATCTAGTACACTCTCATCCTTCAGACCTTAGCTCAAGCATCCCTTACTCTGGGAAGTCTTCCAGGCTCCCTGGGCAAAGTCAAAATCCCTCATTAAAAAAAAAATTAAAAATTTCCTATTATAAACTGTCATGGCACCTATACCTTTCCTTCTTAGCCCTCAACGAAGTTGTATTCTTGCATTTATTTGTATATCACTTATTTCCCTTACCTTTAGAGGTTCCTCTTGCTCCACCTGCTCATTCAGTTTTTTTGTGTAAGCATCACTGATTTCAGTTACTTGCACGAACCCCTGGAGGCCATTGGGGAGACTAATCACCAGTTCCAGTTCATTTACCTCTTTCACACACCCCAAAATCCGCATCCCCTCATACAGGGACTAGAAGAAAAAAAGCAAAATCAGTACAATAAGGAAGAGAACAATGAATGGGGATGTTAGGGATGGTCTGGTTTCTCGTCTCAACTCTAACATACAAAAGCTACAAGAGGTGCATATATGTATATGTCAATGCACTTAATTAAACATCGAACTGAGCACCATAAAAGGTCTAAGTTATACAACAGCCTTAACAGCACTAGGGTGCTAGAGGGCACTTTCACCTTTTACTTTATTTCAAGCCACCCAACCTCACCTGACAGGCAACAAAATGAAGGAAGCAGGCCGGGGGATAATAGCTGTCTAGCCCAGTGATGGTGAACCTTTTGAACTCAGCATGCCAGCATTTTGAAAAACCCTAACTTAACTCTGGTGCCGTGTCACATATAGAAATTTTTTGATATTTCCAACCATAGTAAAACAAAGGCTTATATTTTTGAAATTTATTTTATATATTTAAATGCCATTTAACAAAGAAAAATCAACCAAAAAAATGAGTTCGCATGTCAGAGGTGCGTGTCATAGGTTCGCCATCACTGGTCTAGAATGTGTCAGCCAGGTCTAAACCACCACTCTGCTCCATGTGACTACTGACATGAGGGAATGCAAGCTGGTGTTATCAGCACCTTTAAATTTTTACAAGAAGCCAGAAAACACATTTTTATATAAAGTTTTTCAGTCTTCTAACATTGGCACCAAGTTAAACAATTTAAAAAAATATATATTACAGGACAAACAAAATATTTCTGGTAAGCTGAATCTGAATCGTTCCCTTCAGAATCATTTGATTTTCCCCCCTTTTATGACAACTAACATATATGTCAGTTACCTAAAAATTTAAGGAACATAAGACCACTTCACTTCTTTGAGATAGTTTCTCTATCTATGAAATGAAAAAATAGAATCAGAATGATTGCTAAATTTATTGCCAGTTCTAACCTACAAACCTATGAAAACACAAGTCCCATGAGGCTATCAGCAGATGAGCTAAAAAGCAAACAAACAAACAAAAAAATACATGATGCTAGGCATTAATTAATAATAGAAAGAAATGATGCTCAATTCCGAGCACGAAGGACATATACAAATTAAACAACCCAGGTACTTTGTTTAAAATAAAACCAAACTTTAACAAACCTCAATACTAAGGATTTCAAACTTCTCTTCTATAGACTTGCTGCTTTCTCTCTTTTCAATTTTCAACTTTTTTGTTTTTGCTGGCCCTTTCTGGCTTTTTTTCCTTTTGATGGATTCCTCTTCAGTAGAAACCTAAAGTTGAAAAAAAGACCCCAAAGAATGAAAAGAAGCAATCCTGGCCTTTCCCTCCAATTACAGTCATCTATCACCTTGTTCTGTAATTGCTTCACTCCACCCTACTCCTAAATATTCCTTTAATTCCTACTTCAATCCAAACTTTCCCATTTTTCCCCCCAATGCTCCCCTTGTCCAAAATCTGCCTGTCCTCCCTTGACTTAGGATAGACAGTGGGTCCCCCAAAATAAGGAGCAATTGGGATCAGTGTGTGAATGGAAAGTGGAGTCAGGAAGACCAAGTTAAACTACCAATTCCACCACAACAAGCTGTGTGGTTTCAGCCAAATTATATAACCTCTCTTAGCCTGGGTTCCTCATCATAGAATGATGATCTCTATTTCATAGTATAATCTCTATTTCATAGTATCGTTGGAAAGATTATATAAAATAAACATAAAGCCATATAATTAAATGTTAGATCCCTTCCCTCCAGCATTTAGAGCACAGATTACTGTAGGTGAAGACTATGAATTCTAATGCAAATTCTGACCTTTATACCAGTACATGGCTGCAAGGACCCCACTCAAAAATACAATGATCAAATACTCTCCCTCCATCCTTTATCAACACCACACAAAGTTCCTAAGAATAAGGAACAAGACCACTGCAAACTCAAATACTAACTGCCATGCTTCAAAAGATATAGTCTTGTGGTGGTACAGACTCTCTAACATGTTCAATTTACAAACACAGATTTCAAAAAGAAACAAATCTGAAAAATAACACAATTCTCAAACAGGGTTCATTCTTTACAAGAACACTACAGAGAAAGTGTTCAGTGGCTCTCAAACAAGCATATCACTTACATCAAACAAGTTGTCTTGTTCAACTGACTGCTGGGGCGCTATCTCTGATTTGTGGGTCTTCCTTGTACCCCCACGGGGGAAGCTTTCTTCCATGGTTGCTATGGTTGGGTTTCCTGAAACAATGCAAAGAGTTACCAGGAGATGTAACCTGTTAAGATTGCTTAAAGGCTGTGATCAATGGGCAAGAGATGAGCCTTCTAGCACCGATGTGCTAGCCAGCATTCAGGACCAGGCCCCAGATAATATACAATTCATCTTTCCAAAGGTCTCTCCTTCAAAAATAAAAAATCCACACATTTTCTTCCAAGGAAAGAAATTATAAATTCAATGTAGTAAATATCATTAAGCAGCTACAGTTAAGTCAGAAATACGCAAACAAATATAGAACCCCCCACCTTCAAAGAACATGAACACTTTTAAGAAAATACGCGAACAATTTAAAATATAAATCAGATTATAAAAAAACTATCATCAAAGAGGTAGGAAGTGATGAGGCTCCAGTAAAGGAGGCAAGCATTCTAAAGATTTTGAGCTAAATGTTAAAGAGGAATGGGAGTTTGACAGGTGGAAAGGGAAAAGTAGAAGGAATGTGAGATTAAAGCATGAAAACAGAAAGTCAATTATTTCATGTGAGCACCAGATACTTGTCAAACAATTGTTCAAAAGCCTGCTGTTCCCTTTCTATGAAGGACTGTTCAACTAGACCACAGGGCGAATAAAGCATAATGTAATTCACTGAATCATTCTCAACCTTCCCAATGCCGTGACCCTTTAATACAGTTCCTCATGTTGTGGTGACCCCCAACCATAACATTATTTTCGTTGCTACTTCATAACTGTAATGTTGCTACTGTTATGAATCGTAATGTAAATATCTGATATTCAGGATGTATTTTCATGGTTCGCGACCCACAGGTTGAGAACCGCTGGATTAGGCTTTTCATGAAGATCTTGAATTAGATAGGAGTAGTTAGAATAACTGCTAAAGTTAGAATAAACAGAACAGTTTGAATCAAGGGGGAAAAAATCCACTGCAGATTACAGATTGAATAAGAAAACAAAACTGAGGGAGAGTAGGATTCAACTGGGACACCGTGAGAACCAGAACGAGGTGTAAGTGAGAACGGAAGTGGGAGGGACTGGTTCTGAGCGACTTGGGAATAAGAACCTAGAAAGGAGATAGTAGCAGACCGAGAGGGAGCCGAGGATCGGGAAAGGATGTTATGTTTCGGAGAAATAGGAAAGTGCAGTCTAGTTTGCTGAGAACTGGACCCGTAATCTCATGTCAGTCCAGGGGGAACTAGAGCTTCAAAGAGATAAGCCATCGGGTGGCAAAGAAGGGGCTTATGATGTTACAGGGGCCCCTCGAGCTTCTGAGCCCGGCTGGGGTGGTAGAATCCCTCATCGCGCACTGCGGGGCGCATGGCAGGCACCCGGGGGCCTTGCCCGGGGACAGCCCTGGGAGCCACAAGGTTTCCTCCCTGGCAGCCTTTGCCCTCACTCACCAGCCTCGCGCCGCCGGCCAGCCTCAACTTCCGAGGCCGCGCCACTGTAGTCACACGTGCGGAGGAGCCCCGGTACAGCCCAAGCACTGGCAGCTCTCCCGGAAGTGTGGGCGGGCTCAACGCCCTACTTCCGTTACTACGCGGGGGCCTGGCATAGTGAAGGGGGAGGAGATTTAGAGACAGGAAGCGGAAGACCGGGACTTCGAGCCATAGCCAATCGAGGCCTAAGGCTGAGTCGCTGAGGCCCGAGGAACGGGTGTGGGGGAGGCGCTTCTTCCGGCGGGCCGAGGGGTAGCTTGTACGTTGAAGGACACAGCCTGCGGAATTCGTGCTTTTTAGCGAGGTAGGTAGGTGTGCAGAGGAGCCTGGGCTCGATCCTCGCGCTTCAGCTTGGCGGCGGCCTGGGGTCCGACCATTCCTAGTCCGGGAGCGCTGCGAGGTCTTCGCTTTGAGGGCCGAGGGCGGTGGGGGAATGGAAAAGGACTTTGAGATGACGAGGCTTGGCGGTGCGAGGGGTCCGACGTGGGCTGGGCAGCCTCGGGGAGAGGCCAACAGACGCTACCAAGAGCTCCCGGAGGCCCTGAGATTGCATGTTTCCGTTGAGAAAAATGAGGCCCGCAGGGAACCGAGTCCCCAAGGTCACACGGTGACGTAATACTGGATGAGAACTGGAGAGCTTCTGACCCCAGCTCTGGCCGAGTTCGTTTCTTTTCCTGTGGGCCTGCTTGTGTCCGCTGAGCTGTGCTGCGGCGGCGGGCCAGCCAGACCTCCGTCAGCTGCGCCGCGGCCTGTGTCAGGGCGGGCGAGTGGGGGAGTGGGGCCCGGCCCTTGCAGTTCTCCAGGGTTAGACTTAGGCTCCCGGATGTTCCATCAGCGGGAAGGCCTTTCCGAGGCGGTAGCCAGACAGACTGAGCATTGCAAACGCCTTGAAGTGCGGGAGGCTGGTTCTGGTACTTGAGCGGCCCTCGCTCATCTTTGCTTTGCTTCGCGATCTCACCATTGCAGGTAGGTGTCGGGTCAGGGAGGAAGATAGGAGGATGGAAAAACAGTAGCTAGGGCAGTGAGTCACCTTGGGCCTTTTCTGAAATGCTAATTGTGCAGGTGAAGGAGAGGGGCATGGCAGGACTAATTATACCTGATAGCTCTGTTCCCCAGTTAGTTACAAACAAAAATGAAGACCCTGATACTTAGACCTTCCCCACCGACTACCATTTAACCAGTAATACCCTTATTCTTAGGTGATTTTCTCCTTCATTAATATGTCTTTCTAAACCTAAGTATTACTCGGAAGGAAAGCAAGTTTCAGTTCGATTATTCCACAAAGGTTTCTGACCTTTGCAAGTAACCAGCAGTTTGCCGAAGAGTGCAGAGTGTTTCCACCCGTTCTTTTCTTTCTTTCTTTTTTTTTTTTAATATATTTTCATTGATTTCAGAGAGGAAGGAAGAGGGAGAGAGATAGAAACATCCATGATGAAAGAGAATCATGGACTGGCTGCCTGCTGCTAGTCCCCCACTGGGGATCGAGCCCACAGCCTGGGCATGTGCCCTTGACTGGAATCGAACCCGGGACCCTTCAGTTCCCAGGCCGACGCTCTATCCACTGAGCCAAACCGGCCAGGGCTTCTCTCGTTCTTGATCTCACCAGCAACATCCCATTTCTACTCTCTGCTCCATCTTAGCCTCTCCCTTTCACACCCAGACTAAATTGCAGCCTCTGTACCATGCTGTCCAGTCGGAATTAGTCCTATGTGGACGATCACAAACATCAGACTTCGTCCCATATTATGTAGAGAGAATTTTAAAGCACCTTAAATTGTTTCAGTTGCAGACCACATCCTCCTAAAATCTTTTGTTAGGCACAGGTAGTGGGGGTTATCAGTTAATAATTTGACCAAGTTAAGTCCTTGTTTTCGGTAGGGTTTCTCCTGGAAACCTGCTTGATACTACGTATAAGATTTCAAAAAAAAATATGAAGGTGAATTGGGGGAGGGGGGAAGAGTATGCCTTTAATAAGTTTAGTAACATGAAACAGTTAATATAAAAGCTTCACCATAAAGGTTTCTTTTAATGGAGATGTTCCTACTTGTGCTGCACAAGCCAAGGCCACGGAGGGGTCCTTCATTGCTCCAAGAACATTCTTTATTTTTTTTTTTTAATTTTTATTATTTTGTTGTTAATTCTCACCTTGGGATATTTTTCCTTTGATTTTTTTAGAGAGAGTGGAAGGGAGGGGGAGAGAGAGAAACATCGATGTGAGAGACATCCATTGGTTGCCTCCCCACGAGCCCCAACCTGGGCCAGGGATCAAGCCTGCAACCAAGGTACGTGCCCTTGACTGGAATCGAACCCAGGACCCTTCAGTCTTGAGGGCTGACACTCTATCCACTGAGCCGAAGGGCTAGGGCTCCAAGAACGTTCTTGAAACAATTCAAAATTAAGGTCATTTGTCTAAATTTTTCATTGCCAATTCTGTGCACAAGAATGCCTCTGAAGGCCTTTAAATGGTAAACAGAAGCATGCCAGTTTCCATAGCAATGACTTCCTCACAGATGTATCCCTCTTCCATTTCATCAAGAGCCAGCCGTATCACTGCCACTGCCTACCAATCTCGACCGGACCTCGACCGGCTCGTCTATGTTGCCAATCGACTCGGCGTGGCGTCGGTCGTGGTAGATAGGTGGTCATACATACGAATTTTCAAGTATTGTTCTGGGACCTTTGGATGTGCCTTTGCTATTTTTATTATAAGAGAAATAGATGTATTTGTAAAATACATGGGTGCTATAGATACAACTCCTCTAAAAGTTTGCTATATATTTTTGTATCGTTTCCTGATACTGCAGTGGTTTTCAAACTTTAACATACATCAGAAACACCGAGAAGGCTTATTAAAATGGATTGCTGGGCCCCAGAATTTCTGATTCAATAGGCTTGAGGTGTAGGGCCTGACAATTTGCATTTCTAACAAGTTTCCCAGTGATGTTGATGCTGCTGGCCTACAGATCAGACTTTGAGAATCATTGATGTGCTCTATAATACAATATTCAGAAGTAGGATCTTTTTTTAATTTAACTTACCTGGGGACATATTTGCATGTCAGTACGTAAATAAATAAAGATCTACACACATTGTATTTCCTCCAATGGAAACCATCATTTATCAATTTCTTGTAGGTGGACTTTTAGTTTTTCCAGTTTACTTTCATAAACAGTATTTCTGTCACCATCCTTCATCCATGTAGCATGTTTCCACTTTGTAATATTTCTAGAAGGGTAAATTCCTGGAGAACAAATGAACCAGCTAGATAAAAGGGTATACTAATTTTATAATTTAATAGATAATGCAAAAATGCACTTTAGGAAGTTGTACCAGTTTACACTCTAGGTAACAAAGAAAATGTTTATTTTCCAACAATCTTACTACTGCTTATTATCATAATTTTATCTTTGCTAGTTTGCTAAATATGGCTTCATTTTACATTTCTTTGATCTTGAGGCTGATTATCTTTTTATGTTTTGCCCTTTTGTTGTTTTTATTTTTTTAATATATTTTTATTGATTTCGGAGAGGAAGGGAGAGGGAGAGATAGAAACATCAATGATGAGAGGGAATCATTGGGGATCGAGCCCGCAATCCGGCATGTGCCCTTGACCAGAATTGAACCTGGGACTTTTCAGTCCGCAGGCCGACCATTCTATCCACTGAGCCAAACTGGCTAGGGCTGTTCTTTTGATTTCCTTGACCTAAGATTGCTGGGGTCCAGCCCCAGCGGGTCCAGGGGTTCCCAAAGGTGTGGACGGAGTCAGCGAAGAATGTTTTACACGGAGACAGCGTTCAGAACTCTCTAGCTTTCCTTAGTCTCCGTGGATCTTCCTGTGCCTGGCTGAGGCCACAGAGAGATATCCCAAGGCAAGCTGAGCCTTTATTTTATAGTGAGAGGTAAACAAGGTAGTGGTTTCTATAGTTACACAGTTCTTGTGAGTTTCACTTGTTTTGACCATAGTTACACTTCCTGCACTTCCCTCAGCCCATTAGCTTCCCAGATAAGATCTAGAGAGCCTCATAAGGTCAAGCCTAATTATGCTAAGAGGACTGTGCCCTCTAAACTGGGAATTGTTTGTGACTTTGCCCACAGGTCAGTCCGAGGCTTAACCCTATATCAGCTCCCCACATAAGATGATTAAAATATTTGCCCATGTTTTTTAATCCTCACCCAAGGATATATTTATTGATTTTAGAGAGAGGAAGGGAGATAGAGAAAAAGAGAAAGAAAGAAAGAAAAAACAAACATTGATCGGTTGCCTCCCTTATGCATCCCAACTTGGAACCAAACCCGCAACCTTTGTTTTACAGGACTATGCCGATGCTCCAACTAACCAGCCACCTGGCCAGGGCTTGGTTTTCACTATTTACATTTATTTATTTATTTTTTTTTTTTTTCTTTTTCTTCATTGCTTAAAGTATTAACTATTGACATTTAAATCTGTTATCTATTGTTGTGTAAGAAATAAGGATTCCAGCTTCCCTACCACCATTAGCTACTATGTATCAACTCCATTTAGTAAATGATTTCTTAAAACAGATGAACTTTTTTAAACTGATTAATTCCAACTACATTGTACCATGGTATTGATAGAGCCAGAATTGAAAACATCAAGCAATATTGCATCAGAAGGTAGACTTAGAGACTATTCTTTTCCTATGCCCAATGATTTGACATACATTCTGGAGTGTTGTGTAAAAGCAACCAAGGTAAAGTTCTCCTTCCAAAAGTTTCTCTTATCAGTGAGGCTTTTTTCACCAGCTTTGCTAATCTATGTTGGGCAAGACATACGTAAAAATTTACAATATTTATATGCAGTGACTTCCGATTTTTAAACTAAAAAAAATGTATTTTTAAAATTACCTCCAAACCAATTTATTGTTGCCTTCTTTCTTTTTTTTTTAAAGATTGAAATCATGGCAGGTCCAGAAGCTGATGCCCAATTCCAGTTCACTGGTATCAAAAAATATTTCAACTCTTATACTCTCACAGGTAGAATGAATGTAAGTATTAAAGATACCTTTAAGCAGTTATATTTTAGAATTATATAAGTGTGACAGTATATCCTCTTTACTTCTTCCGTTCTTTTTCAGTGTGTAATGGCTACATATGGAAGCATTGCTTTGCTGATTTTATACTTCAAGTTAAGGTCCAAAAAAACTCCAGCTGTGAAAGCAACATGAAAAGTAAGGAGTTGACATTTAAAAGTTTATAACTTAGCCATTTTGATGTTACAGTATTTTTCCCTGGCTATAAAAGTAAATCATTGTCACGATGCAAAATTTATTACATACAAGAAAAAAATAAAGAGAAAAATATTACTCATATCCCATTACCCTGACAATTTTAGTTGCCATTTTGGTTTAGCTCTTTTTTGTATATTTTATTTGGTTTCCATTGGCTATGACTACAGATTGAAGTAGGGTAAGGATTATAAATGTCTTATAATAGGTATGTTCTTTATAATTTGATGCATAAGTGCTGTGGGTATATGGTTTATTTTACAGAGGAAATGTGTCTCCTATTAGATTTTGTTTTAATATAAATAACATTACAATTAATAATGTAATGTTATTACATTACATATGAAGTCTACATCTATGATTGTTTCTTAGGCTGAAATTTGTTTCCCAAAGAGTTCTGGGACATCCTGCTTTTTAAGAGGTTGTCTCTCTTGCCCCAGCCAAAGCTGAATATCAGTTTGGGGGTTTTGTTAATTTGTTGAGTAAAAATAATCTGTCTTTTTATGAAGCTGTACATTTTTTTTGTATTTGCTTACCATTTGTATTTTTCTTAACATTCTTTTTCATGTGCTTTTCTCATTTAATAATTGGGACTTTTGTCTTTGTGAAGACCTTATTTCTCTCATATAAACTCTATGTAATAATTATTAACCAACTTTTTAAATCAGTTGCAAATATATCTGGTTTTTTGCTAGTGTGCTAGTTTCAAGGTGTCCTTTAAGTCATTTTTTATTTTTCAATTAAAATCGACATATATAATATTGTATTCGTTTCAGGCATACACCCCAGGGATTGGACATTATATAACTCACTAAGTGATCATCCTAGGAATCCATACACTATACACAGTGATTAGAATATACTCCCTATGCAGTACTTTGCATCCCCGTGACTGTTCTGTAACAACCAGTTTGTACCTCTAATCCCTTCATCTTTTCATCCCCCTCCCATCTGGCAAACATCAAAATGTTCTCCGTATCTATGAGTCTGTTTCTGTTCCACTTTTTTACTTTGTTTTTTAGATCCAGTCATTGATATGTATTTATTGCCATTTTATTGTTCATATTTTTTATCTTTTTTAAAATTTCTTACAGAGGACTCTTTAACATATTATGTAATACTGATTCTGGTTTGGTGGTGAGGAACTACTTTAGCTTTTTCTTGCTGGAAAGCTCTTTATATGTCCTTCAATTCTAAATGATAGCTTTGCTAGGTAGAGTAATCTTGGTTGTAGGTCTTTGCTTTTCATCAATTTGAATATTTCTCTTTGTTTGTTTTTTGGGGGTTGTTTGTTTGTTTTTTCTTGTTGTTGTTGTTAATCCTCACCCGAGGATATTTTTTCCATTGATTTTTAGGGAAAGACAGAGAGAAACATCGATGTTAGAGAAACACATCTATTGGTTGCCTCTGACCAGGGCCAGGGCCAGGGCCAGGGCCAGGGCCTGAGGAGCCTGCAACCAAAGTATGTGCCCTTGACCAGGATCGAACCTGGGACCCTTTGGTCTACAGGCTGATGCTCTATCCACTGAGCAAAACTGGCTAGGGCTGAATATTTCTTGCCAATCCCTTCTGACCTGCAAAGTTTCTGTTGAGAAATCAGCTGAGCTCCCTTGTAGGTAACTACTTTTCTCTTGCTACTTTTAAGATTCTCTCTTTGTCTTTAACCTTTTGTATTTTAATTATGATGTGTCTTGGTATGTCTTGGTGTGGGCCTCTTTGGGTTCATCTTGTTTTGGGACTCTGCACTTCCTGGACTTGTATGTGTATTTCCTTCACCAGGTTAGGGAATTTTTCTGTCATTATTTTTTCAAATAGGTTTTCAGTCTCTCTTGTTCTCTTTCTTCCTATGGCACCCCCATGATGTGAATGTTGGTACACTTGAAGTTGTCCCAGAGGCTCCTTATAATGTCATTTTTTTGGATTCTACTTTATTTTTGCTGTGCTGATTGCATGTTTTTTGCTTCCTTATATTTCAAATCACTGATTTATTTCTTGGCTTCATCTTCTCTATTGTAACTACCTGTAAATTACTCATTTCAGTTCATTTATCCTTCATTTCTAACTGGTACTTTTTTTTTTAAATATATTTTTTATTGACTTCAGAGAGGAAGGGAGAGGAAGACAGAGATAGAAACATCAATGATGAGAGAGAATCATTGATCAGCTGCCTCCTGCCTGCCCCACACTGGGGATCAAGCTCACAACCCCGGCATGTGCCCTGACTAGGAATCGAACCATGACCTCCTGGTTCATAGGTCAATGCTCAACCACTGAGCCACGCCGGCCAGGCTCTGACTGGTTCTTTTTTTTTATTATTATTATTGATTTCAGAGAGGAAAGGAGAGGGAGAGAGAGATAGAAACATCAATGATGAGAGAGAATCATTGATCAGCTGCCTCCTGCATGCCCCCCATTGGGGATTGAGCCCGCAACCCGGGCATGTGCCCTTGACCGGAATTGAACCTGGGACCCTTCAGTCCACAGGCCGATGCTCTATCCACTGAGCCAAAACAAATAGGGCTGAGTCTGCCTCTTGAGTGTGTTGCTTGTGAAAGTGGTTGGGTGGTGCTTCATCATGGTCTAAAGCTGCCCATTGGATGTGCTGAGTCTGGGGTCTTCAGAGAAGTGCAGGCCAAGGTCAGCCACTGCCTGTGTTCTGACTGCCACCTGTTTTCTGCCTGGGGCCACCTGGCATGAGTTGCAAAGCAATCTGCAAATGGCTATTTGTGTTGGTCTTGGAGGTGCCCAGGTGAGACCAAGCTGCAAACCAAGGGTGGCTACTGCTAGTGCCGGCTTGGGACCACTTAGTGAGAGGTACAGGGCACACTGAGGCCAGATGCTGCTCATTTGAGATATTTTAGCAAAGTCTGAAGCATGAGCCAAGACATGCCATTCACAGGGAAAAGACCCTGAAAACAGCTTTGGTGGGCCTTCTAGTTGGGTAGGGCAGGTCTTGAGGAATCACCAGGGCAAGGCAAACAGTGTGAGCCAGGTTGATGAAGACTCAGATATGGTCCCCGTCTGCTGGCTTGGTTGGGGGAGGGCTCAGAAAAGGAACAATGGCCTCTGCCAGCACTTTTTTCTGACAGAAAGTTGCCTCCCAGCTCTCACCTTGATCCCGACAATTCATTTCCTCCCCATATGTCCCTGGTCTTTCAAGCTGCTGTCCTAGTACTGGAGTTCCGAGGGAGAGTCAGAGTAAATCCATGTGCAGGCCCTTTAAGAGCAACTGCTTGGCCTAGCCTGTTTGCTCAATGGTTAGAGCGTTGGCTGGTGGACTATAGGGTGGCAGGTTCGATTCTGGTCAAGGGCTTATACCTTGGTTGTAGGCTCCATCCTGGGCCTGATTGGGGTGCATGGGGGAAGCAACCAATCAATGTCTTTCTCTCTCTTTCTCACACTGGTGTTTCTCTCTCTCCTCCTCCCTTCCACTCTCTCTAAAAATCAGTGGAAAAAATATCAAGTGAGGATTAAAAAAAGAGGAACTGCTCTTAATTCCTTACTTGTAAGACTTTCATTTAGCTAGTTTTCAGATGGTTGTTCGGTAGTTTAGTTGTAATTTTGATGTGGTTGGTTTCAAATTTTTATATAAGCAGTTCTATCTTTTCCTTAAATTCCCATAGACTTCATTTGCTCCCAACCCCCATTTACCTATGCTTGAGTGAATAAATATTTGTGTTGGCAATAAATGTGCAAAAAACCCAAAATCCAGATCTTTATCCAATGTAGCTTCCCACCGATTCCCTCTGCTCTTAAGAGCTTTTCTAATCTTTAGGAGATTGAATATCCCAGAATGTAAATGTAGTATTTTGCTCAATTTTCCATATTAGGTACCTCCTAACTCTGGGAGGGTAGTTGTAGCCCCATTATACAAATGGAGAAGTTGTCTCAGATATTAAATAACAGATACATAATAGATAACATACCTGTTTTCTACTGTTTAAAATGTTACTTTATATACTTGACTTTGCCAATAGCCTACTTTTATGATCATACTGAATTGTTGGCAGCTCTTTTGTTAAAGGTGGAGTGTTAGGTTAAATTGTATTAAGCTGAGATAAACCTTAATTTTGGGAGTTAGACTCCTTTGAAAATTTGATGTGAATTTGCATTCAATTTCAAGGGGTTTTGGTTCGTGGATAGTCCTATACTGATAATTTGCTGAATGTCTTAAAAGTAGAATTGAACATGATTGTGTCTAAACTACTTTTGCTTTGTTTACAGGATTATAAACGGTACCTCATCTGTTAATTTCCCATGCCTGGAGAAGCTAATGTCAACTCATCATGTGATACTCAATTTGTACAATAAATTATGAACCTGGAAAAGCTGGTTGTCTTTATTTACAAGATATCAAAAATATAAAAACTGTACAAAATGCAACAAAGGCAAAAACTGGCAGTGACTTGGTCTGAATTTTAGTTTCCCAAAGCAAGGCTCAGTACTGGAGGTAAGCAACTGAAATGTCTGTCTGACTTCAAGTGTACAAGGTTGTGTATAGCCATTTTAGCTGAAGTAGAACATGGAAGCTAAATTTCTTCACCTGATTTCTAGAGTGGGTACACTCAGCATCTAACAGGTGTAAATTCAGATGTCAGTGGGTAGCTGTACTTATCTAAATCCTAGAAATGAATTGTAGTTCACCCTACCCAGTTACATACATTCCACTAGTCATAGCTACGCAAAAACGTTAGATCATTTAACATAATACTTGAGTGCCATACAGTAACTACATTTTTACAGCAGAAACAACATGCTCATAGAATTCTTCAGCTAAAATTCAAGATGGTATTATATTACTCAATTTGAATCTTGAAGCAGGATGAATTGTTGAAATCAATTGGGGGTTTTCCTAAACATAATAAATTAAAATAGCGTTTGAACAGAAAATGCATAGTTTCCACACATTCCAAAGCACCATAAATGTCCCCTCCACAAACATAATACCTCTTATTCAACTAACAGAAATTAGTTAAACGCAGTTGCTATAGAAACGTGGAACTCTCCTGTTCAGATTTTCCAAGCAGCATACTTCCAGATCCATATGGACAAAACATTCTTTGTAGCTTAAATTAATCACTGAGGTATTTGCTTTTAGTCTCCCTTTTTCAAACAGTAGCTTCCAAAGGTCTTTAATACCGATGGTTTATTGCGGACTATAAGCGCCTGCAGCTAGAACCAAGTTTCTTCGAGTAAAATGGAGATGTACAACTGGTGTTGATTTGGTCATATATGTTCCCAACAGTAACTCCTGTGAATTCTCAGGTAAATTTATATGCCCAGTGGCTGTAGTAAAGTCATCAGTCTCTAAATCTTCAAATGCTTTGACAGCATCCCATAACCGGACTGTATTATCCATTGAACCTAAGGGAAAGTCAAAGGAAACCATTTAGTAGCATCTACCACATTTAGCTTCTGACATTTTGCCAAGTACACTTTATGTATTTACTGTATATTTCTGGTGAAAAATCTAAACCTGGTTAACAACTCTATTCCTTCTAAAGGAGCATTTCAAGCAGTTTAATGTGAGAGGTCAATATACATGTAGAGCGATACTGTGGAATCATGGCTAAGGAGAAGCAAAGCCTAAAGCAGCAGGACTTAATTTTGCAATTGTCAACACTCATTGTTTCCTGTTAACACACCATTTACCCTTTACCACAAAGCCATTTCTAATTATTTACCTGATGCCAAAATTTCACCATCTCTACTAAACCTAAGTGAGCAGACTGTATCGGTGTGGCCTTTTAATTCTCCAACCATCAAACCATGTCCAATATCCCAAAGGAGTACTCTGCCATCTGTTGCTCCTGTAGCCAGGAATCTCCCATTGGGAGAAAATGTCAAGGAGTGAATTGGTCCCTAGAAAAGAAGTTCATGGAAAGAATCAATAGTAGGGCTACAAATATTTAAGGAAATAAGACAAAGTTAGAATTTTTAGTGTAGTGGTATAAATAGTATCTTTAGAACATATGTATCATTGGTTTGTTTTTAAAATATTTTTCTCAAAAGCAGCCTTGTATGCTAGAATAATGAAGGTGTACGTAAAAATACCTTGTGTCCAGTGAAGATCCTTACACAGTTCCCATTCAAGACATCCCAGAGCCGCACAGTTCTGTCTGCAGAGCCCGTAGCAACATAATTAGAATTTGGATGGAATCTGGTACAATTTACATCAGCAAGATGGCCAGCAAATATCCTTAAAGGCTGATAGTGGTCTGTGGCCCAGAGCCTTTTTAAAAATTTATTAAAAGCAAAAGATGATAATTAGTTAACTACGAAATGCCACAATTATCCAAAGTAAATACCCATGTGAAATGTTAGTTCCATATGAGTCCCTCTCACCTGAAGGAAAGACGGAATGATTGAGACTAAATAGCATTCTTAAGAAAAATGAAGTTGATCTGGTACAAACATTTTATAATTTTATAATTGAGTTCTCTCCTCTTCCTGCTCCCCCTCCAGAGGAAGGGAGAGAGACAGAGAGTCAGAAACATCGATGAGAGAGAAACATCGATCAGCCGCCTCCTGCACATCTCCCACTGGGGATGTGCCCGCAACCCAGGCACATGCCCCTGACCGGAATCGAACCCGGGACCCTTCAGTCAGCAGGCCGACGCTCTATCCACTGAGCCAAACCGGTTTCGGCAACATTTTATAATTTTATAATTGAGTTCTCTCCTCTTCCTGCTCTCCCTCCACCCTTCCATCCCATCCAACTCCTAGTCTAACCCATAGGAAAGTTTTAGCCACCACATAGTTTCTAACCTGATCTACTTCATCCTGAACTTTTAAGGAGATGACAGGGAAACAGGTGCTACAGTAATAGTGAAAGACAAGGTTAAACAGCTAATTTAAAAAAGAGAAAGTGAAAAATATATTTTAAAAACTACCTAAAAAAAAAGTTGTAAACAGCTGATAGGCAGGGAAGGTGTGTTAATAAGCTAACTTGAGGAAGAAAAAGGACTTAAAACTCTTCATATAGATATAATTATAGAATAGTAATACTCTTCCCAAATTCATTTTCAAATAAGGAGCTATAAATGCTGACATTCTCAAAAAGTTGACCCGGAATAATAGAAGGGAAAATGAGTTTGGCTGGAGTTTGTAATTCCCAACAAGAAACCATTCTGTTCTTGAATAAACCCAGTTATAAGACCGTAATGTACTTACCGAGCTACTCGGTCATGGCCCCCAGATACAAAATAATATCCATATGGAGAAAACTGTGTGTCCCAAACTGGATAGTTGTGTCCTTTATATCCCACCAAGCAAGTAAATGTTTGAAGACTCCACAATCTAACAGTTCCATCTTCTGAAGAGGAAAGCAGATAGTTCCTGAGAGGAGAAAATATATTTGATTCCCAGAATAACTTAGTTACCTGTCCAGTTTCTGTACATTTTAATATCTATATATAAAAGGCTAATATGCAAAGTGTTCCCGTAGGAGTTTGACCAGGAGTTCTATCGCTCGCTATGATATGCGCTGACCACCAGGGGGCGGTGCAGAACAAAGAAAGGCCCCAGCCTGCAGCCTGGGAAGGGAGGCCCCAGCCAGCAGCCAGAAGGCCCTGATCATCAGCCAGCCGTAGGGACCCTACCCATGCACAAATTTCGTGTACCGGGCCTCTAGTATTAAATATGCTGACATGCTACATCTTATTTCTAATTTATACATGGTATTCACAGTAGGTATAAGTACTAAACAAACTAATGTTAGCCATGATATTCCACAACTGAGCACCTACAGAATGAGATTTATTTTTTTAAAAAACTCAGTTTTTTATTTTAAAATGAAAAAGAATTTAAAAGGAATTATCTTTTTGACACACACAAAGGCAAATACAAAAACACTAGGCACGTGAGTAATCATCTACCTTTTTTAGGGATAAATACAAAAGCTTAACTATTCCAAGTATTATGGTTTTCGCAGAAAGTATTATGGTTTTCGCAGAAATCAAGAAGTGTCTCTCAAGTAAAAATGTATCATCCTGCTAAATCCTATCAAACAACAAAAACCTCATTCTCAAAGGCTCATAAAGATGAAAATCTTGATGGATTAAAAGCTAATATCTATTCAAGTAAGATACAGATGGTATGAATACAACATACCCTTCCATTCCTATGGAATGTCAGATCATGAGAAATAAACAAATACCTATTTGTGGGTTACAAATTTCCTTTTCAGTATTCTCTTAGTCCTTTTGATTGTACAAAGATATAAATCTTCAATTAATAGCTAATAAGCCTTTAATCTCAAGAATCTTATAAATTTAGAGATGATGGAAAACAGCATTAGCCACAAACCCAAAGTAGGAACCCAAAGAATCAATTCAAATTAAGGGTTATACTAAACTAAAACTAATTTTTAAAACCAGCAAACCCTGAAGTCTATAAATTTGGGTATACATTAAGTTGTTATCTTTTACAGCCAAGATGAATTAGCAAATGGCAAGATCTAAAAGATAATGATTGACAGGCAACCATAAGATTTTTCTAACAGAAAATTTCCTAATATTTGTATGTTTCCAGTAAACTTTTATATAATTTCAATATAATACAGCAGTACTTAATTTTTACTGTTTATACTTTACCTATCTGGACTGAAGCTGGCTCCATAGACAGGCCCACTGTGACCATACAAAATCTTTAATTCGCTTGCTGTTTTCTCATCCATGATTCTTTCTAAGACATCATCTGATTCTTTGTCTATGAGGCTAAGATCTAAAATGGTCCAGAAATACTGATTTTTAAAAGTACATTCATTAAAACATTTTAAGGAAATCACTTTACAGTTCAGAAAAAGAACATTTGAACAGTTCTTCTGGCATACCACCCACTGTGCTAATGCCTTTAAATTAGGTGATACTATTCCAGTATATAGCAGAGGAAACTGAAGTTCAGAAGAGTTAATAATTTGCCAGAGTGCACATAGCTATTCAATGTTGGATCTAGGACTGAAACTCAAGTTATCCACTATATCACAATGTTTCACAAATATGAAAGCTATGGAAAAATTATTAAAAATGTATTACCTTGTTTAATAGGATAGCAAGGAACTCTTTAAAATGAAGTCCTGATTTTTTTTTAAAAAATTCACAAATAATCATAAAATGTCAGATTTTTAACCTTAAGTTTTCTAGCATATTCCCCTCATTCTACAAAGGAAAAAACTGAGGCCCAGAGAAATTAAACCAGTCTAGTACTCCAGTCTCCAGATTGCCGCTCCAATGCACTTATCACTATTGGGAAATGTTAGCATTTTGAGTTAATGTAAAATCAAGTGAAAGTCAGCTAAGATCACAATCTCTGGTATATATTCCATGGGAATCAAGACTGGTGTAAACTAACTAAGAGTTCACAGCCTGACAGGTTCATCTCAGTTACCTGCTGCTTGTTTGACACTACGAAGCTTTTTGGGAGTCACAGACCACACTCTGACAGTTGAATCTGCAAAACCTCCAGCAATCAAACTAGAATCATCAGTGACATCCACTGCAGTAAGGCCCTGCCAAGGGAAAAAAAAGGCTTTATACTAAACAATACTGTTTTAGGGAGGCGAAAATTACAATCACACCTTAGAGAATAAATAGTAATAACTACTGCCCTGGCCAGTGTGGCAGTTGGTTGTGCATCATCCTGTACACTGAAAGGTTGCTATTTTGATTGCTGGTCAGGCTTCTGCCCAGGTTTCGGGCTTAATCCCCAGTAAGGGGCGTGCAGAAGGCACCAGTCAATGTTTCATTCTCACATTGATGTTTCTCTCTCTCCCTAAAAATCAATTTTAAAATCTTTAATAATGATAGCTATTTTTCTCATATAAAATATCATTTGAGATTTCATTCTTCTATGAAACCAACTGTCTGAAATCACTTACTTTTAGAACAGTGGTTCTCAACTTTCCTAATGCCATGACCCTTTAATACAGTTCCTCACGTTTTGGTGACCCCCAACCATAAAATTATTTTCGTTTCTACTTCATAACTAATTTTGCTACTGTTATGAATCGTAATGTAAATATCTGATATGCAGGATGTATTTTCATTGTTACAAATTAAACATAATTAAAGCATAGTGATTAATCACAAAAACAATATGTAATTACGTGTTTTCCGATGGTCTTAGGCGACCCCTGTGAAAGGGTCGTTCAACCCCCAAAGGGGTCGCGACCCACAGGTTGAGAACCGCTGTTTTAGAACATGCCATCATTTACCCCTTTTTGCCCTCCAAATTTGGTGTATGATATGAAGCAAATGTTAATCATTTTTGCAATTTACTAAATATATCCTCAGCAGCCTATTTTAAAGAATCTCTCTAGAGACATGTGAAATTCTTAAAAAACACTAAGTTTATATAAGTACTTAAATCAAATTCAATAGAGATGAACTAGTTCCCTCTTCCTGAAAGGCTAGCAGAAGAATTCTGATCAGTGAAACCAGGGGCACATGTACGCAGGATTCTCGTATCTACAAGTTGCTTAAGTTCTTTTAAACATTGCCTTCTATCTATTCCTAGCAGTGTCCAACTCTCCTTTCTTAATAGGTGTCTTTAAACTGTATTTATATCAAGAATTTAAATAATAAAACTCCATTTTAATTAACACATTTCTTTTAATAGTATATTACCATTTTTACATGATTTTCCAGGAAGAAATTGCCCTATTATTTTACCAACCTGGTAAGCATTGAGGAATGTATAGAAACAAATGGAAGGTAAACAGTCTGGCCCAAGGCGCACGCGTTTGGTGGTTTCTTTCATATTCATTATCTTATCCAACTTATCTGAATCTTTCAACTCAGGAAGAGGGATTCTATGAAAGAAAAACAGACTGAAAATTACTCTATTAAGAAACTAGAACCCTGTAAAGCATATCAACTTATACTTTCACACATGTTCCTGAGGTTTTTTCCTCACCTGTTTTGAGGTGGAGCATTGGGATCCTGTTTTTTGCTTTTGGATCCAATACTATCTTTTTTGGGCTTCTTCTTTTTAGGTTTTCCTTCTTCATTTTCTCCTTCTTCATCCTCATCATCCAAAGGCACTTCAATTTCTGGCTCTTTTAATAAACCAAAAAATACCTACAAATCAAAAGAGCCAACATTTTTTAAATTATTTTTTTGTTCATTAATACATCCTTTTCATATCTTGACAGGATGAATCACAACTACAAATATAGTACTTTATACCCTGAAGCAGATTCTGTACTTATCAACCCAATAGCCAATTTCCCGAACTTCTTCCTTACTAACAGAACCCCGATTTGTTGGAGCAGCAATATGATCAGTTAAATAATTTCTGTTCCTGGGCTCCCATGCAGCTAGGAATGGCCATATAATGTCATCCTGGCCAACAAATATGCACACAAATATGCAGGGTAGAGTTTTAGAAAAAAATACTATTTCCTGATTAAAAAAAAAAAAAAAAGGAAGAGATTCAGCAGGGATTTGCCCCCCGCCCCTCCCGCCGCCTTCCTGGAATGCAGCTGCAAGGCTGGAGCTCCAATAGCCATCTGTGAGCACAAAGAAGAGAGTTACATTTTAAAGATGGTGAAGCAGAAACTAGGAGCCAGGGTCCTTAATGGCGCGTGGAGCCCTCATGCCAGCCCAGGAGGGCTTTCCTCTGTAATATCATTTTATGTGAGAGAAAAACCCTTAATTGTTTCAGCCTCTACAGTCAGGGTTCTGTTAAATGCAACCATTCCCCAATTCTCACAAAACTTAGTAATAGTGTAAAATAAATCCCAAACTAGCTGTAAGAAAAATGTGTAGATGGAAATGCTACAATTTTTCATAATCTGTATTATATAGTTCTTAGGTTTATTCCCATACCTTTGATTTGTTTGCCTCTCGTTTAGCCTCTCCTGCCAAACTTCCCACCATCGCATCTATCTGTTGCTTACTACGCGGCATCCCATCAAAGATGTCAATGTAGAGGTGCTCCTGAACTATGTTCCATATCTGATTGTTCTGTTTCTCCTGAAGATGCCTCTTCAAGAGTTGGTACGAGTCACGGGAAATACGCAGAACAAATTTACTTGTTCGAAAATCCAACATGGTCTCATTCCCTTTCATGTGTTCCTTTTTGGTAAGACTAGATAATACTCGTAGGTCATCTTGGTAATAACATTCCTGATCTCCATGGAACCTGTTCAGTGATTTTAAAAAGTCATTTTCAATGTAATCATTAAGGGATCTGCCTCTCCCCCATATATTTATAAACATACCAGAATATACTCAACGTGTCTGAATAATCCTGGACTAAGCTGTAGGATCAGAAGTGACTTATTTCAAAATTACATTTCAGTTTCTGAATTCATCCTAAAAATTACTAACTTAACTCTCTAATGAAATGTATCATACCATAAACATTTTAAGAGAATTTGAAATAAATAACAAGTGAATGAATGTTAAGATATCCACCATTGGTAGATAAGTCTCTTCTGAATGCCACCATTGGTAGACATTTAAAAATGTTAGAATCTTTGCTTTACTAAATTTTATGTTCTCTTAAAAACCCACTTTAAAAAATTTCTTTATGAAAAATTTCAAACATATACAGAAGTAGAAATTAGTATAATGAATTCAATGAACCTATCACCCAGCCTTTCAACAATAATCAATGAATGGCTTTCTCATAAAACACTCCATTTTTAATGATTTCTTATATTCTTAATACCAGACATATTTGTTAAACATCAGTACTTTAATAATATGACTATAGAACAAACTTGATGTCAAAGAACGAGCACTTCCATTTACTCCCCATTACCAAAGCAATTAAATAAAGCTTATAGCTTTGGTAACAATTAGTAAATTTAAATGTATTTTTGTTTATACAGATCTTTATTTTCCTAATAAAGTAAAATTAAAGAACATATATTTGGCATTCACTAAGCAGCAAGCAATGCAAAAACATTTAGAAAACAATGAACATAAGATATCATGACCCTAGCTGAGATAGACACATATTCAAAAGATTACCTGTGTTATACCTGTGTTACCCTATTATGACTCATCAAGACATGAACTAAGGGTTCTAAAATTTAAATGAAAATAAAAATCTCAGCCTTTTAGTCAGACACTGTTCATAACCTCATCTGAGCATTGGATCCAGGGAAGGGCTGAGATTGTAACAAGGAGACAGGGAGTACCCTAGGAGTACCCTAGGATATTCCAGCTGAGAATGCTATACCATGAGAAAGGAAGAGGTTTATTGATGACAATACTATAAGAAAAATGAGCTTAGGGCAGGAGTCCTATCACCATCAGCCTTGCTTAATTGTTTTTCCCAAAAAAACTGAACTACGAACATTTGCTTTATGTCTTCTACTAGCACCGTGGAATAATGAATCAATATAATGGCGTAGAAGCCAAGAGTCCCGAGTTTTATTATTTCTCTATTACCACTACCTGTGTTAACTAACAAGTCCTGGCTTGTAGGTCTACTGCTTGTACTAAAGAGCTCTCATTCAAACTTTTGAGTATTGCCTCCTTTTTTTTTTTCTTTTTCTAAATGAAAACCTTTAGAAGATTTCAGTCAAGCTGCAGGATTCTCATATCACTGCCTCCTTTCTTAAATACTTCTTTTCTTTGGCTTCTATAACTCAACACTCTCCTGGTTTTCTTCCTACTTCTCTGGCCTCTCCTTTTATCTCTTCTACTTGGCCATCTCTTCTACTTCTTTTATATTTCTTCTACTCCCAATGTCAGAGATCCTCAAGGCTCAGACCTAGCCCTCTGACTTATTTCATACCCCTCCCAGACATTCTCATCCATATCCATCAATATTACACAAATTCCAATTTATGGTTCTAGTCCAGGGGTGGGCAAACTTTTTGACTCGAGGGCCACAATGGGTTCTTAAACTGGAGCGGAGGGCCGGAACAAAAGCATGGATGGAGTGTTTGTGTGAACTAATATAAATTCAAAGTAAACATCATTACATAAAAGGGTACAGTCTTTTTTTTTTTTTTAGTTTTATTCATTTCAAAGGGGCCGGATCCGGCCACGGGCCGTAGTTTGCCCACGGCTGTTCTAGTCCCTACCTCTCCTCTAAGCTCTAAAGGCTTATATATCATCCACCTATTAACTTGACATCCCTTAAAAAGTCAAAGGCATAGTCAAATCTGAACTCAAGACTTTTCCACACCCCGACAAAACTTCCAGGGTATTCTCTATCTCAGTGAAGGGCACCCCTATCCAGCTAGGGGAGCCAGAAACCTAGGGGTTATCAATAATATCTTCATCTCCTTCACCTCCATATCCAATCCATCACCAAGTGCCTTACCAATATGTCCACCCCCTTTCACCAATACTACTACACCCTAGTCCAGTGTTTCTCAACAAGTATACTCCAGGCACTTGGGACAAAACAATTCTCTGCTAAGTGGGACTACCCGCCCATATTAGAACATTTTGGTATCCCTAAGTCACTGCCCTCCCCCCTAGTCACTATGACCACCCGAAACACCTCCACACATTTTCCCAGTTGAGAAACACTACAATATCCTCCAAAACTAGTCAATCTATAGACACTCTGTACCCCCACCATCTGTTTTCCCCAATGCATATAGGTCCTTTCAAAATGCAAATCTAATAAGGACATGATCCTTCAATGACTTCTTTAGCAGAGATGCCTCACTGTCTCCAAATATCCATTTTTCTTTCTCCCTCCACACTAGAACACCTGAATGGAACACATGTTGACTGAGCATAGTGACACCTAGGTAAAGAACAAGCACATTTGCTACCTCTCTTGTAGATTAGTGACCGTTGAACTGACATAAAAAAACGAAGAAGTGCGATTGCTTAGAACCATCCTGTGCCACAGGTGGAAGCTGCATGACAGGGGTGGTAGAGCAACAAGATTGAGAATGCCCAGATCCTTGCTAATCAAGGACTCCATACCAGCCCTAGACTGCCTAACTTCATGAGAGAAAGAAATAAGCTTTTATCATATTTAAGCCTCTATTTTGTTTGGGTTTTCAGTCACTCTCAGTCTAATTTAATCCTAACATAGCTTCCTGTTCTCTTGGGGTATTTTATTTCTGCCAGTATGTTCAAGTTTTCAGTGAATTTCAGCCAGATCTACTTCTATACAATACTCCCCTGCTGCTCTTAGAATAAACAAAGATCTTCAACCTGGCCCAAGAACCTGCCTATTCCAGCCGGTAACCAACTGTCCAGTTTCATGTTGTACCACTCACCACTCCATACTCCTCTTTTAGCCACACTGCCCTTCTTTCATCTACCATGATATCTACTGCCGCAGAGCTTAGCTTTCACACATGTGTTTCCCTTCTCTTCATCTAGTTAACTCCTATCAAATCTTCAGATCTTACCTCTGGGAGCATCACTTCCTCTGGGAGCCTTCCATGACTTTCCTAACTAGATCAAACCCCCCTATTTTAGGCTGTCATAGCACCAGGTACCTCTCCTTCATAAAGTACTTTTTGAGTTGCAATCTAACATTTACCAGTATGTAATCAAAGGTGAGTATATACTACACACACACACACACACACACACACACACACACGGTGTATATATATAATATATATTAAAATTCACATACTTCTCAAAGAATGATTTTGCTTCATTCTCATGTTGATTGTAGACTAGTTCCAAGTACATGTGTACAAACAGAGGATAAAAGAGTTGGGATAGCTCTGCCCGATGGCAGTCCAAGGAACATTCAATGAAGTGTTTCAGTCCACTGTAGTATTCTTCATACATTGTGGGGTCTCCTTGCTGGTTGTAAGCTGACAGCACAGCACTGACATCTGGCTGGTCTTCCACAGCTACACTTCCAACTGTTTAAAAAAAACAAAAAACAGCTTTCAAGAAAATAACCTAATATATACCAAATGACTAGGACTATTTGGCTAAGGTCCAGAGGTGACTAATGTTTGTCTCTCTCTCCTCTCAAACTCTTTCCCCCAACACAATCACATAATCTTTTAATGCAGCGGTTCTCAACCTGTGGGTCGCGACCCCTTTGGCGGTCGAACGACCCTTTCACTGGGGTCGCCTAAGACCATCGTGCATATCAGATATTTACATTACGATTCATAACAGTAGCAACATTACAGTTATGAAGTAGCAACGAAAATAATTTTATGGTTGGGGGTCACAACATGAGGAACTGTATTTAAAGGGCCAAAAGGTTGAGAACCACTGTTTTAATGGGATTTTTACTGTTTCAGTCATCCATCCAAAAATCCTTCAGCTTGTTCATATCTTAAAACAGAATTTTCTTTCTTCCTTTCTTTCTTTCTTTTTTTTTGAGAATACATTTATTAAAGCTGGGGACAGTGAAGGAAGGGCTTACGACAGAAGAAGCAACAGGAGAGAGCCTAGGCCAGGCTGCTTTGGCTTACTGAAGAGTGAGAGAAAAGGGGGCCTTGGGGGCAGGTTCAGGGGGTTAGCCCTGCATGAGCTGCCACTGCCCACTGCTCCCCTGGTTGCAAGTCTCATGAGGACCCTTAGGAGAATTTAGGAGATGCACGCCTGTGGGGGAAGAAGAGGGGAAAGGGAAAGGCATGGCTGTGGTCCTAAAACAATGTACCAAAACAAAATTTTCAGTACTGTGTAACTTTCTTTGTAACATCCTATCCTGTGTTAGCTTCATATGTACATATACACCTCTCACTCCTGTAAGCATTTTAAGGGTGGGAAGGACATGCCTTATTTACATTTCCAAAAGATATACCTAAAACAATTTCCAGAACCACCATTTCAAGGCAGAAACATGAGTATCTATATATGTAAAGCCAGTGACCTGAATGATAGAACGACCGGACCACCGGTCACTATGATGCGCACTGCAGGGCCAACGAGCCCAATTGGGGCCCTGATCGG
>NW_005871210.1:1515294-1516875 GCF_000147115.1 Myotis lucifugus | reverse complement strand
GCCCCTCCCCCTGGCCAGCCGGCCCACATCATCCCCCCAACCCCATCAAGGGGTGGGGCCTTCAGGGCCAACCTCCTCCATCCCTCCCGCAACCCGGCACTGGGCCCGCCCCAATCGGGCCCCCACCCATGCACGAATTTGTGCACAGGCCTCTAGTTTATTTATATATTAGCAGTACCAAGTAATGATACATGTATCAATTGAATCAGAGTTTGTTGGAAATTTTTAAGTTGCAATTAAAGTACTGTTATGCTGTTTACTGCACAAATGATATAAATCCTTTTGGTTACTCTGATGGCCTTTTCTTTTCCTCCATACTGGTTGGTTTCCGAGTTGTGACCTAAAATATAGGTCAAGTTTCTGAAGAGATGAGAGATTGTAACAAAATGACCAACAACATAATTCACCCATCAGATAGTTCACTCACAAAATTCAGCATTCAGAAAAAAATTCCTCTCATTCATACTTTTGCACATTTCCATTTATGGATCACAATGCTATGTGTTCATACTTCACTTCTGGCAATGCTGCAAAGATTAGGTCTCACAAATAGAGATTAATCTGGCTAGAAGCTCTGCAATGGATAATTTAATTCAACAAACATTTATTATGGGCTCCGGATCACTTCTGAGACCTTATACTGCATGTGAGGTTTACTGCATGAACTCTGTAAAAGCAGTTGCTGGGAAAAGGAAGGGGACCCTCAGGTGCCAGGCATGGATATCTAGGCATAAACTTTTCAATGCCAGTCATTTCACATACATTATAGCTGAGCCTCACAATAACCCACTCAATAGAGGGGGACACTCAACCTTAGGAAGAATAACTGTATCCCCATCACACAAGTAAAGCAGCAGAGGCACCATCTGAGCCCAGTCTGTCCGACGCCTATTCCTAAACGAATGGTTCTCAAACTTTCCCATACATCAATACCCCCTGGGAGCATTCATTCAAAAACTGCAGCTTCCCAGATCCACTAAGTCTGAATCTGCATTCCCCAAAAGACTTAAAACTCTTGGTAGTTAACCTATATTTTGAAGAAAGAAAAAAAAAACCACTGGCTACACTGTGTTCCATCGCTCCCTGACTGTGTAGTCCGGAGCATGTCCCTCGGCTTTTCTGTTTGCTCATCTCTAAAGCGGAGATAAATGCACACCTTTACCGTGGAACTGAGAATGAAGATACAGAACCTAAATATGTATGGTACCTAACGCATGCTGGCATAGAACTGTACAAATGCTGTCAGTGTTTATGCAGACCTGCCCAGGGCTCGAGCCCACATAAGAGGAAAGGGACCAAAAACCTGACGGTCCCCGCTCCCGCGCCCACCTTCCCCGTGCGCCCCTCCGCTCCGCAGCCCGCAGCCTCCGGTGGAACTGACAGCTCCGCCGAGAGGGTTTGACTGCGCAGCGGCGCCGCTGGAGAAAGGGGCGGGCGTGCGGCCCTAGAGGCGGGCCCAGGAAATTCAAAACAAGCCCGCAGAGGTGCAGGCCCGCCATCCCCGGCGTTCCCGGCTAGCTCCCCTCCGTGCCGGCGCGGCGTCCCCGGGAACCGGCGCTCACCTTTCCCCGGAGCCGCAGA
>NW_005871210.1:1508434-1515194 GCF_000147115.1 Myotis lucifugus | reverse complement strand
AACACCGGGTCTTGCGGGGCAGCGCTCCTTTTACTCGAAAAGGGTTACCTGGCGCAGAAATTGCAATCCCGGCCAGAAAATCTATCAGTAGTTGAGAGCGCCGTCCTCTGGAACGGCGGCGGGCACCGGGGCCGCCCCGCCGGGGCAACGGCAGAGACAGCCACCGAAGGTTGGGGTCCCACCATCCCCGCCGGCTGACGACGCCGCCGCAGCGTTCCCGCCGCCACCATTGGGACCGTTATTGGTGGTGCCGCCGCCACCCTCGCCAGCGCCGTCTCCCGCCTGAGGAGGTAGCAGCGTCGGCGGTCCCTCAGCCTCTAACTTGACCGCCACCTCCGTCTGCTCCTCCGCCAGCGCCGCCATCTTGCGGCTGAGCCACCTTGTGCCGTCAAGTGTGATTGAGTTTTCGCCACATGGAGGGCGGGGAGAAGCATTTTACGACACCTTTGGAGGGCAATTTACGGCAGTAGGCGGGGCAAGAAAGCGGGAGTAAAGGAATTCGAGCGAGAGCAACTTTCAAAAAGTGAGTGACAGAGAGGCAGGAAGTTGGAGCTGGCGACCGCCTATTGCATTTGCCTGAAAATAATTACCATTTATTGCAGACCAGCTATATTCAGGCATAGTAGTGGACGGTTTACACTATATGACCTTTAATTGAACAATTTTACAAGGTATGTACTATTATTCTCACTTTACATATGGCTCAACTGAGACGCAAAGAAGTTACACAACTTGCTAAAGTCACGCAAGAAGAAAGTGTCAATTTTCGAATCCAGGTCTTTAACGCAAAAGCATATACCATTTGCCAGAGGGACTTCTGAGATACTGGTAAATGTTTTATATTTTTATCTGGGTGGTGGTTACTTCCCCCCCCCCCCCCCCGTTTTTCACTAAAAATTAATCAAGCTGCACACCTAAGCTTTGTGAACTTTATAGCACATAATAAATTTCAATAAAAAGGTTTAAGGATCTAAATTTAAAACTCTGACTGGGAAATGTGTACATTCTGTATTCATGCCATGTTTTTCATTATTACAAATTGTAAAATTTCTATATTTTAGTTGTAAATTTTAAAATAGTATATGCCATTTTGCAGTGTGCTTCTCTAGGTTATAAAACCCTGCTGCATATTTTATCTGACTTGAATCTCACAACTCTGTGGGATAGATGCAAATAAGAAAAGTGAACCTGAGCCCTAGCTGGTTTGGCTCAATGAATAGAGCATCAGCCTGCTGACTGAAGGGTCCCAGGTTCAAATCTGGTCAGGGGCACATGCCTGGGCTATGGGCTCGATACCCAGTAGGGGGCGTGCAGGAGGTAGCCAATCAATGATTCTCTTTCATTGATGTTTCTCTCTCTCTCTCCCTTCCTCTCTGAAATCAATAAAAATGTATATGAAAAGTGAACCTGAGACATTGGGAAGATCTAGCACAATTATTCAGGTTATTGGTTTTGAGGTCTTACTAGCTTCCTTTGACCCTGATTACCAGCTGAATCACCTCGCGCAAGTTACTTACCTTACCCCAGTTGCCCAATTTCTAAAATAAAGACAATAATAGTACCTCAGAAAGTTGTGTGGGGATTAAATAAGATAATGTGTATATGATACCTAACACATAATAAATAGCTAGCTATTGGTTATTTTCACTTAAAAAGTTTTCTGTAAATGTTAAAGTCCAGTCATGATGTTGATGGTGATTTCAAGACTGTCATAGAAAACTAATCTAATTGGATATGCAAAGTAAGATTATGAAACATGGGGTGTGGGGAGGGAGGAATTAAGCAAGAATTGATTAGCATTTACTTAGCACTGACCAAGAGAGAAAGAACCTGAATCTGATGGTACATGCTTATGAGATGGAGAGAATTCATCCTTTTCCTCAGGATCATTCAACTAATTTTTCTGATTCAGTATTCACTAGTTGGTAGTTGATAATTAATTAAGTACTTAGATGAGCGATGCCATGAATAATAAGCCCAGATGTGTTTTCTATTCCCTGGGAAGATGTTTTCCTCCATTATGACATTCTGATGCATACATTAGTCTCTCGAATCAGGCCCTGGAAACTGGGTCCACCTGTACAACTGAAGCCCAGACACTGGACACAGCTACCCACTTTCTGCAGGATCTACCTTTTACCTGCTTTGTCATAGAGTCTGAGTTGAGACTTCAGCTGAGGTTACTTACTCCAAATAGAGTGGTTTATCTATTACAATGCAATAGAGGTAAGTGTATTGAATGCCTGCAAGGCCCACTGTTAATTTTTTGTTCTCTTTTCCCCTTTCTGACCTCTACTTCCATTCTCCTACACTCTTCTTGGGATGCTTTAAGAGTGTCCATCTGTATTTTCTTCCTTCATAGAAGGGTTACTCTCTCTGGATGTTTCTCTTTCTCTTTGATGTTCTTTCATTTCACTCTAATGCAGCGGTTCTCAACCTGTGAGTCGAGACCCCTTTGGCGGTCGAACGACCCTTTCACAGGGGTCACCTAAGACCATCGTGCATATCAGATATTTACATTACCATTCATAACAGTAGCAACATTACAGTTATGAAGTAGCAACGAAAATAATTTTATGGTTGGGTCACAACATGAGGAACTGTATTTAAAGGGCCAGAAGGTTGAGAACCTCTGCTCTAATGTATCTAGAATTAGATTTTTTCCCTCTATATCCTGATTTGCCTTTTATATACCCATTCAATTTGAATTTTTTTTTTTTTGGTTTGGGCATTTAGCAAGTATTATATCTATAAATATATCCTCCCCTCTATTTTTCCCTACTCTTGGATTCTTAAGATGTAGGTATTACACTTCTATCCTCTAGATCTGTTAAATTTAATATGTTCATGTCTACCTCTCCCCAATACCTCCTAAAAGAGTTCCATAACCTGATTTTTCAGTGCAGTAAGTCATTCTTGGCCTAGATCCATATTTCTACGTAACCCATTTATTGAGCTATTTACTTCAACCATTATATTTTTTTATAGCATTTTTGAATTAGTTTTTCAAGATTTATTGTTCCTGGCACTTTCCCTCCAGGGAGCACGCCTGTGCCATTCTTTTCCCTTCTCCATCCCCCACAAGCATATATCCCCTAACCTCTAAGAGATTCCATGAGATTTGCAACTAGGGGAGCAATGGGCAGTGGCAGCTCATCCCAGACTAACCCCCTGAACTTGTCTCCAAAGTCCCCTCTGACTTCCCAGCGAGCCAGGGCAGCCCAGCCTAGGCGCTCCTTGTTTCACTGTCCTAAGTACATTTTTGCTGCAGCTGATAAATTCTTGCTTGCTTTTCTATATTTCATCTCTTGATTGAAATCTTTTCCCTCAAGAAGACAAGAACCTAGGTCTCCTCATCTCCATAGTAACACTCTAACCACCTGCCATTTTCCAGGGCATGGCTTGGCTCTTTGTAATTGCACTGAAGACTTTAAAAAAATATGTAGAGCCCAACTGTGTGACTCAGGGCTTGAGCATCAACCTATGAACCCAGAGATCATGGTTTGATTCCTGGTCAGGGTACATGTCTGGATTGTGGACTCAGTCCCTAGTGTGAGGCATGCAGGAGGCAGCTGATCAATATGTCTTACTTCTTATAGCCACAGAGCTGATCCTGTGGGTTGCTGAATTTTAATATAATTGCAATATAAGTGGTATTCACAGCCTGACCAGGTGCACTGAATGGGAATGAGAGACACTTATGAATCAAAATGGGGGTTTGGGTGGATGCCAATGACTGAGTTCCCTGACTTACCAAACCCAAAATCCAATGAAATTCTTTTGCCATTAAAAACAACAAAAATGATTTATTGTTCCTGCTTCAAGTAATCCAGTTGGGGTAATTTTGTTCCCCCCTACCTCACCCACCCCAGGGGGACATTTAACATATGTCTAGAGACACTTTTGGTTGCCACAACTTGGGGTGGTGCTACTGGCATCTAGCAGGTAGAAGCCTGTAGTGCTGCTAAACTTCCCGCAGTGCACAGGACAGCCCTAACCCCGCCACAACAAAGTATTATCGGCCCCAAAATGTCAGTAGTACCAAGGTTGAGAAATCCTGATATAACCAATATGAACTCTCTCTTTTTTTGTTAATCCTCACCCAAGGATATTTTTCTATTGATTTTTAGAGAGAGTGGGAGGGATGGAGGGAGGTAAGGTGTGAGGGAAAGAGAGAAAGAGAAAGAAACATAAGTGTGAGAGACACAATTGGTTGCCTCCTGCACACACCCTGACCAGAGCTGGGGATCGAACCTGCAACCCAGGTATGTGTTCTGGACCAGGAATCAAATCCTAGACCAGGGGTGGGCAACCTTTTTGTGAGTGCGTGCCAAACCAACAAAATCTCTGACTCAAAATTCTTCTGCGTGCCAACCCTAATTTTTTGAGAATATGTTATGCCTACTTGATATCTCTTAAGGTGTACATATTTGAAGAAATAATAAAATTCATTCAAGCGACAAAAACAGTATATGATGATGAAAAATACATTTATTTTTTAATGTATACATGTACACTGATAGTCCGACAGAAAACTTTATGACTCCGTTTGATATTATCAGTGGGACTTTTGCTGCTGCATCACTGATGACAGAGATTTTACAGCAGGTTTATATTTCGTGACCTTCAGAGATATGCACGAGCTACTACTTTCATCCGTCAGGCTACTCCTATTGCGAGACTTAACAAAATTCATCACTGAGAACAAAGATTCACAAGTGTATGTGGATGAAAACATGGAGAGTAACGCTGTTGCAAAGTTCTTTAAACAGAAAAAATTTTCTGGAATGGCATTCCAAGTCCGCAATAGTTCATTTTCGACACTTCTCTCTGGTACTCCTGTCTCTAATCGCTTTTTTTCAATGTTTTCCAAGTCAACTCTCAGGTCAATAAATTTCTGCTTCCAAATTGAGCTACTCTGAAATTCAATCAACTGCATTTCAAAGTCAGCCATGCCTCTCCATGAAAACATTTATAAGTTTAGTTCCTCCAGTTTCATGCTGTCTGGAAACCTCATGAATTTTTGCTGTCTCTTCCAGTTCTCTGAATTTCGCAAATCTTGAGAAGAACTGCTCAATAGTTGACTCGATGATGTCTAAAAACAGCTTTTGAAGGCTTTGACAGTATGTTCTGTCATCTTTTGGGAGGTCTTTGATGTGCCTCTTGAGGTTTGGGAAATCTCTCACCATCCACATCCCTCTTAAAGACTTCCAGTTTCTTTTCAAAAGCCTTTAGGTAACCAAACATAACATCAAGTGTCTTGCCAGTTCCTTGTAATTTAACATTTAAGTCATTCAAATGTTCACAAAAATTGTAAATGGAAGATTATAAGAGAGGGTTTCGCGTGCCAGCAAAAGTTACTGGCGTGCCATGTTTAGCACGCGTGCCAGGGGTTGCCCACCTCTGTCCTTGACCCTTTGATGCTCTAACCACTGAGACTACCAACCAGGGCTCTTTTTTTTTTCTTTGAGGATATGTATTATCTTACTTAAATTACCTTTCTATCTGATGTATTTTATCTGTTTCTCTAGGTTTTTCACTTTCTTACTTTAATGGGAGTTGCACCTCCTTCTGCATCTCATTACTTTTCTCCACGAATTTGTATTTGTGGATATCATTTACTTTGGCTGATATATATACCCAGAGGGAGTGGCTGAAGCCCAGTATTGGGAAAAGGTGAGGGATGCCCCAAAAGGGATTCATCACTCTGTTTGCTAACCCACAGGCACACATGTGCACACATGTCCTCAGGCTTTCACCGTTTTTACAGATCTTTACGTTAGAGCTGCATAGTACTCCATCTTGTGGATATTCACTTGTTTATTCATTTACTCTCCCATGCATGGGCATTTAGCTGGTTTCCAGTATTGTGCAATTACAGTGTTGCAGTGAACAACCTTTTGCATATTTATTTTTGTATTTTTGGATTATATCTTCAGAATAAATCCTACATGAGTGATTGGTAGATCAAAAAATAAATGCTGCCCAGAAGTGTGGCTCAGTGGTTGAGCATTGACCCATGGACCAAGAGGTCATGGTTCGATTCCTCATCAGCGCACATGCCCTGGTTATGGGCTTGATCCCCAGTGGGGTTTGTACAGGAGGCAGCTGATTGATGTTTTTCTCCGGTGTTTCTATCTTCGCTATCCTCCCTTCCTCTCTCTCTCTCTAAAGAAAAAAAAAGAAAAAAAATCAATAAAAACATATATTTTTTAAAAAGATGAATTATGGCCCCAACCGGTTTGGCTTAGTGGATAGAGCGTCGGCCTGCAGACTGAAAGGTCCCAGGTTCAATTCCGGTCAAGGGCATGTACGTTGGTTGCGGGCACATTCCCAGTAGGAGGTGTGCAGAAGGCAGCTGATGGATGTTTCTCTCTCATCGATGTTTCTAACTCTCTATCCCTCTCCCTTCCTCTCTGTAAAAAATCAATAAAATATATATTTTTTAAAAAGATAAATTATGCACATGTTTTCTCAGACATTTCCAAACTGTCCTCCTTAAGATTTATACCAATTAGCAATCCTATCAGCAGTGTACAAAAGTGACTGTTTACTCACAGTCTCATCACCAGGATGTTTTGTTACTTTTTAATTTTTTGCCATTCTGATAGGTGGGAATGGTTTATCATCATCAATTTATATAGAGTAAAATTGGATCTTTTTTTTTTGCGTGTAGGTCTGTGAATTTCAACACATAGATTTGTGTACCACCTCCACTCTCAGGATACAGAACCATTCCATCACTCTAAAAAATCCCTCA
>NW_005871210.1:1506199-1508334 GCF_000147115.1 Myotis lucifugus | reverse complement strand
GCTCCAGAGCGTGTCCTGGCCCGTCTGGCCCAGTCCCCGATCGGCCAGACCCCAGCAGCAAGCTAACCTATCTGTCTGAGTGTCTGCCCCCTGGTGGTTACTGCGCATCATAGCACTGTCGAAAGACGTGACACTAGCGTATAGCTTTATATATAGGATTTCCAATGTTCATCTCTTTTTATTTTATTTATTATTTTTAAAAATATATTTTATTGATTTTTACAGAGAGGAAGGGAGAGGGACAGAGAGCCAGAAGCATCAATGAGAGAGAAACATTGATCAGCTGCCTCCTGCACACCCCCCACTGGGGATGTGCCTGCAACCAAGGTACATGCCCTCGACCGGAATCGAACTTGGGACCCTTCAGTCCGCAGGCCGACGCTCTATCCACTGAGCCAAACCGGCTACGGCATCATCTCTTTTTTAAAAATATTTTTTTATTTGAGAGAGGAAGGGAGAGGGGAAGAAAGAAACATCAATGATGAAAAAGAGAAAAAGGAAAAGAATAAAAATATGTGAAAAAAATCAATGATGAGTGAGAATCATTGATTGGCTGCCTCTTGCACACCTCACACTGGGGATCAGGCCCGAAACCTGGGCCTGTGCCCTGATGGGGAATCGAACCGGGGACCTCCTGGTTCATATGTCAGCGCTCAATCACAGAGCCACATCGGCAGGGTTATTTTTTCACCTAGTGAAGAATATCTGGATTGTGTATTGGTTTCCTAGAGGTGTCAAACAAAGTACCAAATTGTTCAGGTGCTAGTGTATAACTATATATATACACTGCTAGTGTATAAGAATATAGTGCTCTGTGATCAGTCATGCTGACAAAATATTGCTGTCTGAAAGGGTACCAATTTAGTCGTTTTTAAAAGGCAGTGAAGAGAGCGCCAGCCTTTCAACAGAAAAATTAGTTTACAACTCTCTTAAACACGTTAAGCGCCATGTCAATCACCGGTAACTGTCACTACACTTTCCAGAAAGGAAGACAAAACAGGCTTGGCGCTTAACGCGTTCAGATGCGGCCTGCAAGCCCCGCCCCATACACCTGAGCGGCTCCGCCCATGCCCTGGCTTAGGTGAGGCTCCATGGACCACATTTCCCAGCGGGCCCTGCCGGTCTCCGCGCCTGCGCACGGCTGCAGAGGCGGCTGGAGCCACTCCCGCGCTATCCAGCCGCCTGGTCGCTTCTCGCCTGGTGTCTGACCTGGGCATGGAGGGGGTCCCGGTGCTGACGAGGGCTAACGCGGCCGCTGCCAAGGCGGAGGGAGCCGCAGCCATGCCGCCGCCACCGCCCATCTCCCCTCCTGCCCTCACCCCGGCGCCCGCAGCGGGTGAAGAGGATCCGCCGCCTTTGCCCGAGGAGGGGGCTCCGGGCTGCTCGGGCTCCCGGCCCCCCGAGCTGGAGCCGGAGCGCAGCCTGGGCCGCTTGAGGGGCCGCTTCGAGGACGAGGACGAGGAGTTGGAAGAGGATGAGGAGCTGGAGGAAGAAGAGGAGGAGGAGGAGGAAGAGATGAGCCACTTCTCGCTGAGGCTGGAGGGGTGCCGGCCGGAATCCGAGGATGAGGAAGAGGTATTTACAACCCAGGGGCCCGCGCCGCGGCCTCCGGCGAGCCCCCTGCTCGCCCTGCAGCCGTGGGCACTGGCGTCGACCTCCATCCGTCCCTGCCTTGCCCGCCTGGGCACGTGGCGCGGACTGGCCTTTCCCGCCCCGATTCCTCGCGGAGTCATTTTGTGAGGTTCCTGCAGGTCACTTAGGCTCTGCGCGTCCCACTTACTCGTTCTCTAATGATTGAAGCTACTGCGTGCCAGGCGGGTGGGCGCCCAGGATGCCGTGCTCCTGCCACCCGGGCAAACCCTTCGCCACCTAGCCAGTCTTCTTAATTAAGGGAGATTTTGGTTTTTTTTTATAAATGTGGTAGCCCATACTTTCTTCCCGTTAGATAGTACACCTAGCCAATCAGAATTACTGTGTTAAACTTAAGCCTCCGTATCTGGAAAGTTTGCCCATTTGTAAAGTAACTCATAAAGTAAAAGGCCCCTCATTCTGGAAAACACGGAATATCCAAAGGAAAGGGGGTGTATTTTGACACATTGGTTTATATCGTGGTAATTGTAACTTGCAGCCCTTTG
>NW_005871210.1:1370523-1506099 GCF_000147115.1 Myotis lucifugus | reverse complement strand
CGTAACATGTTTTTATGTGCAAAGTAAGTACATATCGCTATATGAAATTTGGGGATGATGATTTTAAAATTTAAGAAGGTAGGCTCTCGCCAGGTAATTCAGTTGGTGAGGGTGACCTCGCGCTAATGCCAAGGTTTCGGGTTCGAGTTCGGTCAGGGCACATACAAGAAGCAGTCAGTGAATGCATAAATAAGTGGAACAGCAAATCTATGTTTCTCTCCCTCTGAAACCAATAAACAAAATAAAATTTGAGAAGGCAAGGACTTGTATTTTAAAACTCTTTCCATTGCATTTGCAGCGCCTGATTAATCTCTCTGAGCTGACCCCGTACATCTTGTGTTCCATTTGCAAAGGTTACTTAATAGATGCAACTACCATTACAGAATGTCTTCATACATGTAAGCATATTGTACACATTTCTGAATAATATATTCAAATTTTGAAATGTCTTGAAAGCATCCTAATGTAAGCATGTTCTTTTTCAACAGTTTGTAAAAGCTGCATTGTAAGACATTTTTACTATAGCAACAGATGTCCAAAATGCAACATAGTAGTACATCAGACACAACCGCTTTATAACATAAGGTAAGAGGAATATATAAGTGCAATTTATATTTTAAGTATACTTTTTCTAAAAGCTTGAAGTTGTGTTTTGGGGAATATATTCTTGACCCATCGCAAAATTAGAAGAAAGGAAACTATCTATTCTTTAAAGAATCACATATATAGAGTACTTACTGTGTACCAGGCACTGTGATATCTGCTGGGGACTTAATTTTTAAAAAAAGGAAGCACGGGAATTTTTTTCCTGAAGATTTTAATTGCATCACTCAAGTTAATGAGGCCAGTTTAGGCTTGTCATTTTCACTATATTTAGAATTCTACTTTCTAAAAGTGATACCTGAAAAAAACTGGCCTCTTTAGAATAGCCTGTCTGTCATAGGTCATTGTGGCTTATTAATCAGATTTTCAGTTCATGATCAGTTTCCTAAGGAAAGAAAAATACTAAACGTGGATTGCTTTAGTTTGTTCAGCAAATACTATTACGTTTTCACTACCTCCATAGACGAGTGCTTTGCAGATGATACCCAGAAGTTCAAAATACAGTATCTGCCTTTAAGCTTACATTCTTATCAAGGGAATAAAAACAGCACACATGGAACAACTTAGCAAACTGTTGAAGAATCTTTGATTACTTATAATTATGATTACATATAATTACTTGAGGTTCTCTTAGATGAGAGCCATGAGTGCGACTTAAAAGTAACTCACCTCTAAGAAAGGAGATACCCACTCCCAAGAGAAAACAGTACTTACAAAGCATCATTCACTCTGTACCAAAATGCATTTTTCTGAATTCTGAGGTATTCTCCATCCTTTCCTTTTATTAGGTTGGACCGGCAGTTACAAGACATAGTGTACAAATTAGTGATCGATCTAGAGGAAAGTAAGTTTATTTTATTACATAGTTATGAATCCCAGAATCTCTGCTGACTCTACTAGTTACATTTAAAGTGTAATTTAGTCTGTGTTTTATCATTTTTTTAGGAGAAAAAAAGCAAATGCATGATTTCTATAAAGAAAGAGGTCTAGAAGTACCTAAACCTGGTAAGTTTGGGTGTATACTATCATGTATTTATACATTAAAGAACACTTTAATGATAGCAGGTTATTTTATGATCAAAGAGAGAAACATTTTAAAGGTAATGATATGGTATAATCCAATTTAATTATAAGAATTAAAAAGTACAGGCTCTGGAGCTGAATTGTCTAAGTTTAATCCTAACTCTACCATGTTAGCTGTATGACTTTGGCAAATTACTTCAGCGTCTCAGTTTCCTCAATACAAAGCACTTAAAACAGTGCCTGGAACATAGTAACTGCTTAAACATTAGTTTTAATGATGATGGTAATGTCACAGTGTGGAAGTGAGGTGGATTTGAGTTTAAGTCCGGGTTCTTCCACTTACTATGTGGATGACTTTAGGCAAATTGCCTAATCTCACTAAATGGTAATCTCTGTTTCTTTACAGTTAAAAAAAAAAGTAGCAATAGTATCCATGCCATGGAATTATAACAAGGATTAAATGAAATGATGTCTATAAAGTGCTGAGCATGAATGAGCCCTGAGCCCCCTGGCACGTAGTGCTTCTTTAGGGTTATTTACAACTGTTGCTGTTACGATGAGTTCTCTCTCTCTGGTCCTGATAAACCAGCCGCACATGTCTGCCTTCCATTGTGGATTGGTCCCCAGGCTTGCCTCTAATTTCACTGGCTATAGATTGAGTTCTTTATGATCTTGTAGTCAACATAGTTATAATACCTGTGCAGTTACTTTTCAGAGATCTCAATTTATGAAATTTTTATTCTAACTCAGCTTTTTTGTTTGGCTATCAAATAGCTGTTCCACAGCCAGTCCCGTCCAGCAAAGGAAGAACTAAAAAAGCCTTAGAATCAGTGTTTCGGATTCCACCTGAACTTGATATGTCTTTATTACTAGAATTCATTGGGTGAGTACCCTAAACCTTTCTACCTCTTAACCTTAAAATAAAAAATGTTTAAAGTCCCAACTGTTATGAAATCATCCTGAACTTAAAATAATACTTTTCTGATTTCCTTTTAAAAATTATTTATGAAATATTAAGACTTAGAAAAAGATCTAATACCCACTTGTATCTCCACCATCGGACTTAAGAAATAAACCATGCCCTAACGAGTTTGGCTCAGTGGATAGAGCGTCGGCCTGCAGACTGAATGGTCCCAGGTTCGATTCCGGTCAAGGGCATGTACCTTGGTTGCGGGTAAATCCCCAGTAGGGGGTGTGCAGGAGACAGCTGATCGATGTTTCTCTCTCATCGATGTTTCTAACTCTCTATCCCTCATCCTTCCTCTCTGTAAAACAATCAATAAAATATATTTAAAAAAAAAATAAAAGAAATAAACCATGCTAAGATGGCAGAAGCCTCTTGGCTACCTGTTCCTGTTCACTCTCCTTTCCCTTAGAGTTTAATAACTACACTCCTAAAAGTAATGCTTGTCATTCCCCTGCATTTTTTATGTATTTGCCAGTGTATCTATTCCCAAGCAATATATAGAATTGTTTTTGCCCATTTAAAAGCTTGAAATGGCCTGGACGGTGTGGCTCACTGGTTGAGCGTCAACTCAATGCACTAGGACAGTGGTTGGCAAACTGCCGCTCGAGAGCCACATGCGAGAGGGCACTCTGCAAAGTTGCTGTTGTGGAAAGCAAACACAAGTGTGCAGAAAACCAGATTCGGGGCCAACAGTTCCCCAGCAACAACATAACCCACAGCTGAAGGTGGAATCACGCAGCCCCACGAGGAATCGGTCTCCCTCCTCTCTGGTTTCAGGGTGTGCCACCCGAGAACCACCGCTGCCAAGTCACTGCAGCTCAGCAGCTCCTGCGTTGAGCGTCTGCCCCTTGGTGGTCAGCGCACGTCATAGCGACCAGTCAGACAATTGGACACTTAGCATATTAGCCTTTTATAGATGTAGATATCCTAAAAAGTTAAGATTTCTAATAAATAACCATGACTTCCCCAAAGCTGTTGATGCACCATGCAAAGCTGCATTACTAGCCAGATCCAGTGCAAGGACATATAATAAGACAGTTTTGATATGTCCAAATCTAACAACTTTAGTAGTTCTGAAATTGGAAACTCCTATAAGATACTATTGCATGTTTCAACGGCTTTGCCAGAAAAGAAACACAGAGATAATGGAATGGGTTTTTCAATAAAGGGCAACAACAAAAATAAATAAATAAAAAGAAAGGAAAGAAAAAAAGAATATCATTTTAACTCCTGGAAATATACGAAATAGTATAGCCCAGCCAGTGTGGCTCAGGTTGAGTGTCAACCTATGAACTAGGCGGTCACAGTTCAATTCCTGGTCAAGGCACATGCCCAGGTTGTGGGCTTGATCCCCAGGTGGGGGCGTGAAGGAGGCAGCTGATCAATGATTCTCTCTCATTGATGTTTCTATCTCCCTCTCCCTTTCTCTCTGAAATCAATAAAAATATTTAAAAAACAAAACAAAAACAGTATAAAATACCACTGCCTTTTTTTACCACTAGGTGGCAGAAATGACAATTAACTACATTTGTTTATATCCTACAGGGTTAGGTATGCATGTTTTAAAATTAAAGTGATGTTCTTTAAATGTTTATATTTATGTTATTTTTCTGTGTTAGGTGGTTAAACATATAGTTTAAAGTATTTTATTGATTAATTTTGCTTTCATTTTTCAGTGCTAATGAAGGCACAGGACATTTTAAGGTATTTTACTTTTATTTTTCATTTACTTTACAAGAGGACCCTGTAACAAGTTTAAGAATCAGATATGCAATCGTATGGTGATTGTCTTCAATTGCAATAGTGTTTTATAAATAAAAGTTTTTGAAATATGAAGTACATTCAGTAATGCTCTCATAATAGGTTTATGAGAAAATAGTTATTAAGTAGGAAATTGTTATTAATTCAGACTGTAGTCTAAGGAAGAATAAGTGAGTAACTTTCAAAAGTCTAAAGATAAATGTTATCTTAATTTGGTGATAAAAAATGTTTCAAAGCATTTTTTACATAGTTGGCATTTAGAGTTAAGTATGAGCTTAAAATTTCATTTGCATGTAACATTTTTAGCTCAAGTTAACCTGCCCCGACTTGTAACTTGGCAAGCTTATTGTTTTTCTTTTAATCCTATATTTATAGTGGAGTTCTAGTTACAGATTTTGATATTATAACTCAGTATTCTCTACTACCTAAAAAGATGAGTTTATATCTTATCTTTGAATTCAAATAAATGTATCTGACTAGAATGATTCCTGGTTATTAAACTTTTCACCATGTAGATCTATAGCATGAAAATTATAACCCCAATTTAAAAGCAGTAATTTACTTTAGGAAAGTTTTTAAGCTTTTAATTATGCAAATATCTTAACATACTGAAAAGTAGGCAAAATAAAACTTTCATGTATCCATCACCTAGCTTTACCAATAAACTATGACCAATTTAATGTCATATACCTCCATCTACTTACCTTCCTTCTGGTATTATTCTGTAACAAATCCCTATCATTTTGCTACTCCATTTGTAAATATTTCAGTACTCTTAAAAAATATCTTTTTTTAATGACCATGTATCATACCAAAAAAAAGTTACAAAAATGCAGTATCATGAAACATAAAAATACAGTGTCAGAACTATTCTAGTTTAAAGGAGATGACAGAAATATGACAATAAAGTGCAATATATGATCCTTCATTATCAATAACTCTTAAATGCTTCCTATTCTGGGCACCCTCTCTGCTAGTGCCAGAAAAACACTTCCAGGAATTGTTACATACATCATATTACTTTCCTCATGATAATTCTATGAGATAGAGCCATTATCCCTATTTACAAATGGGAACGTGGAGGCGCAGAAAGGTTCAACAACTTACCCAAAGATTTATAGCTAGAAAATTACAGAACCAGGGTTTAAACCCAGGTAGCCATCCTGTCTTTGGAATACCTGCACTTAACATCTATACTATCTGCTACACTAAGGTAATAGGGATAGCTCTATTGTCAGGGAAGGTCTCCAGAAACCAAACTACAGCCCTGGCCGGTGTGGCTCAGTTGGTTGGGACATCCGCCTGTGCAATAAGAGGTTGCCAGTTCAATTCCCTGTCTGGGCACATGCCCGGCTGTGGGCTCGATCACCAGTAGGGGGCATGCAGGAGGCAGCTGATTGATGTTTCTCTTTCCCTCTTCCTTCCTCTCTGAAATCAACAAAACCATATTAAAAGAAAAGAAAGCTGAGCACTGTCATAGGGAAAAAAAACATATGCCTCACCTGCCTAGATTCTCTTGGTAGCCATTCTGGGCACCCTCTCTGCTAGTGCCAGAAAAACACTGCTCAAGTTTTTTAGTTCGGATTACCTCGGCTTTTCATTTGCATTAGATAGAATCCTTAAAATGTCCTCAAAGAGAGTGACTGGATAAGTGTTAGTTTCTATGTTAAAACTCTGTGGTCTTTCCATCTGTTACCTCAGACCAGATTCCAGCCATGTATGTCTAGATGTTAATCTTTTTATTTTCCACTTACAAAAGAAAGTTCTTTATTACAGAAAATTTCAAACATACAAAAGTAGACAGAATCTATAATAATAAAAGCATAATATGCTAATTAGACCGGATGACCTTCCGGATGAAGCTGGGGCTGCGAGGGCCGAGGCAGCCGCCGCAGCGGTGGGGGCCAAGCCCCTTGCATGAATTTTCGTGCATCAGGCCTCTAGTAGTATAATAAATACCCATGTACACATCACTCAAATCATTATAAACTTATGGCCAATCTCATTTCATCTATGCCTTCACCACTTCTCTTATTCTCATATATTTTGAAGCAAATCCCAGACTATATCTCAGTGTATAATTCAGTTTGTTTCTAAAAGATAAGAACTTTTTACAAACATAATAATGATACTAATATTTTAAAAATTAATAGTAATACCTTAATCAAATATCCACATTCTATTTAAATTTCCTACATTGTCTCATTAAAATTGTTTTATAGATTAGTTTAAATCAGTATCCAAATAAGATTCATACCTTATACTAGTGATTGGTTGATATATCTCTTATTTATAACCCTTACATCTTTTTTTAGTCTAGCAGTTTCGCCTTCATCTTTTTTTTCCTTAGAATCTTTTTGTTGAAGACACCAGGTTTTAGACATTTAATGTCACTCTGTCAATAAATTTCCCTTTACGTTTTATTGTTGATGAGGTAGTAAAAGAAACTAGTAAACCTTTCTATTAAAAAATTGTTAATATACCTTTCAGAGAGGGAAAATTAAACAGTTGTTTTTTTCTTTGATAAACTAACTCAAATTTTGTAGTAATTTTCATAAATCTGTTGAATCATCTTTGCTATAAAATCTGCTTTAGGGTTTATACATTTTATGTATACTTAATCTGAAAATATTTGTTTACTCATGCGTTTATTTTTTGTAGCCATTGGAAAAGAAGTTTGTCCGAGTTTCAGGAGAAGCAACTATTGGACATGTAGAAAAATTTCTCAGAAGAAAAATGGATCTTGATCCAGCTTGTCAGGTAGAGTACATCTGTGTAAAAGGACAGGTAAAGATGTGAGATTACCTTAGAAAGAATTGTCTCTAGGATTTCATGCAGTGGCTTTTGTCTTATGATATTGTAGATATTGTATATGCCAACTGATATTGGTACTCAGTGATTCCCATGCCAGCTTCAATCACATTTGACTTACTGTCTATTTCTCCCTGCCATTGATACCACATATAAGACACCTAGAAAATGCCGAAACCGGTTTGGCTCAGTGGATAGAGCGTCGGCCTGCGGACTGAAAGGTCCCAGGTTCTATTCCGGTCAAGGGCATGTGCCTGGGTTGCGGGCACATCCCCAGTGGGAGGTGTGCAGGAGGCAGCTGATCGATGTTCCTCTCTCATCGATGTTTCTAACTCTCTATCTCTCTCCCTTCCTCTCTGTAAAAAATCAATAAAATATATTTAAAAAAAAAAAAAAAAAAAAAGACACCTAGAAAAGTGAAATGCCTATCTATTATAGACCCTATTCATTTTTTTTAAGGATTGAGAGTATTTCCCATTCTAACTATATAATACTTTCTTGTTGTTGTAAAATGAAAACCTCAATCCTAATGTATTTTTTAACATAAAGTATAATTATACTCATAGATCTAATGTGGGCCAGTGAAAATGCACATTTATATAATTTTGCTGTTTCATTAGTCAAATTTAAAAGGAATTTTTGTTCATCATGTGTAAAATTTCATAGAATAATTTTTATTTAAAATGTCTATTTGCTCATTAGTAAGTTAATAGATATTTTAAAGCTGGCTGAAATTTTGCTGGTGTTTTTACTACCAATATCTATTCTACTAAATATATATTAAATATATTAAATCCAATGAAATGTGACTTCTCTTACCTAGCTTGACATAATGCTGGCTTATCTCATGCATCTGAAGTTTTTCACGTTGTAGCCATAACATATTTGAGGTTATTCTTAGTCTTTTGGTTAAAAATAGATAGCTATTTAGAGACTTCTGGACCAAGTATTGTGAATAATCCCATAACAGTCTATTGTTTCTAAAAGCATAAATCATAAGACTTGAACCTCATTTTATAGAATTAACATAGCATGCAAAGGTGCTTTTTCTAGGATATAGATTATATCCTCTGGCTAGATATTGATCAGAGCATAATTACCATTTATAAGTTTCACATTTGGTGTTTTAAGAAATTTAGTTGCCAGAGCTCTAAATTGGTTATATTGTGTAAAAGTGTGATTTTTTTTCTTCATGTCATAGAATTCAAGGCTTTTAGCATTTTGAAATAAAATGATAAAAAATTTGTACAACCTTTAATTTTCTTTGTCAGCTCTTGGCTCTGTAGGTAAATATTTCTTTTCTATTCAGGTACTATACAACTGGTAACATTCATAAATTACTATTTCACCAAAATGTTAAAATAATGGAACAGAATTGTCAAATATGCAGACTTGTTAATGTATGTCTAAAATTATTAAACCTTCTAAATACAAAAGAAGTAAAAAGAGTTACTTCTATTTTAAGCAAAACATGGAGCTAGTTAACCATTAACGTAAAATTCTTGGTGTAGCCAGTCACTTGAGCCTGCTATGCTGATCTTTAAACCAGTTCGTTCCAGGTAGGAAATGTTTTCTTTGTTTGCAGACATCTGACCTTCATATATGGTTATTTACTAGCAGGAATGAATGGTTACTAGATGACTGTTAAATGATGAACTACCTTTAAAGTTATTTGTGGCAGATCAAAATAAAAAGAGAAGACAGTGCTGAAAGACAGATTGTGTACACATTGTATTTGTGTTAATAAAACCATAAAATTTTGCCAAAAAAAAAAAAAAAGTATTATGAACTAAGAGGCAACAGGACATGGTAACTGATTGAATGTGAGAAGAAAGGAAAAGGAAATTTCGGAATCAGAGGTGATATTCTGGCTTAGAGGACAAGGAGAAATTTCATGCCATAAACTAAATAAGGATGTTAGGAGATGGAGCAAATTAAGATATATATAAAATTAGTAATAAGACTGTTGAGGGATGGAACTGGAGAGCATTATGCTAAGTGAAATAAGCCAGTCAATGAAGGAAAAATACCACATGATCTCACTCATTCATGGATAATAAAGACCGTTACAAACTTTTGAACAATAATAGATACAGAGGCAGAGCTGCCTCAAACTGATTGTCAAACTGCAGTGGGAAGGCCAGAGAGGGTTGGGGGGCAGAAGGGAGGGGAGTAAGAGATCAACCGAAGGACTTGTATGCATGCATAACTAATGGACATAAGACACTGGGGGGTAAGGGAGGGCAGGGGATTGTCAAGGGCGGGCGGGGGGAAGGACACATATGTAATACCCTTTGTAATACTTATTATAATATTTTTTTAAAAAGAAAAAAAAAAGACTGTTGAACTGATCCCATTTAAGGCAGTGGGAAAGGAGCACTCAATGAAAGAGAGAGAGAGGTTAAAAATTTGCTTTTCTATCTTAGCAAGTAAGTATACTGGAATTTTATTACATTATACTATATAACTGTGTAACAATATTCTTTCTAGAGCATTCTGTATAAAAGTAGATTTGTCTTAGAGCTGTGACATTACTAAAGGGCTAAAAAGACCTCATTAAGATTATTCCATCCATAAAAAAGGTCCCTTCATGTATACTTTACTGTTAGACTTTCCACTGTTGGGAAATGAGATATACCTTCTAAGAGAATTATTCAAATATATAAGGATTGCCCTTTTATTTTTTTATTTTTATTTTTTTTTAAATGTGGTGTTAAGACTTTTTTTTTTTAAATATATTTTATTGATTTTTTACAGAGAGGAAAGGAGAGAGATAGAGTGAGAAACATCGATCTGCCGCCTCCTGCACATCTCCTACTGGGGATGTGCCCGCAGCCCAGGTACATGCCCTTGACCGGAATCGAACCTGGGACCTTTCAGTCCGCAGGCTGATGCTCTATCCACTGAGCCAAACCGGTTTCGGCGGATTGCCCTTTTAAACATTAATACACTTTTAATAATTTTATCTTGGAACTATTTAAAAATATACTTTTCTGCGCATTATGCTAAATACATCAAATGTGATTTAACTTGTTCTCAGAGATTCGAGGAAATCATTTTGATTACTGGCTGTCCTGTGCTGTTACCTGCTATGTCCTCTGATGCTCTTTTCATTATTTATTCTTATAAAAAGTTTCTAATATCTTTCTTGAGAGTGTTTGATCCATCTAAAATAAAACAGCTAAGTGTAGTATGGAAATAATTACGTTGATTTTTCCTAATTTTTTCATATGGTTTTTTTTTTAAGCAGTAAAGCATCTAATATTTTGTTTGCTTGTAGGTAGATATCATTTGTGGCGATCACTTGTTGGAACGATATCAAACTCTAAGGGAAATTCGACGTGCTATAGGTGATGCAGCAATGCAGGTAGGTCTTAGACTTTATCATATTTAGTGTCTAACAGGCAAGTTATTTGATGAAAAAAAAAGTTCCATGTTATCAATAAAATTCTAATAAATATTCTACAACTTTCTTAAAATTACCTGCACTATAAGTAATAAACTAACATTTATTGAATGCTAACTGTTGGGCAATTTTTTAAATGGTTTATATGGATTAGCTCTTTTATTCCTCATAATTCTATGGCATAGGTATTCTTTTCTCCCTATTTTATTTTTTATTAAAATATAGTTAATATATGCCCTGACCGGTTTGGCTAGAGCGTCGGCCTGCGGACTCAAGGGTGCCGGGTTTGATTCCAGTCAAGGGCATGTACCTTGGTTGCGGGCACATCCCCAGTGGGGAGTGTGCAGGAGGCAGCTGATCGATGTTTCTCTCTCATCGATGTTTCTAACTCCCTACCCCTCTCCCTTCCTCTCTGTAAAAAAAAATCAATAAAAATATATTTTAAAAAAATAAATAAAATATAGTTAATATATAATATAAATTATTTTCATTAAATAGAAGGAAGCCAAGTTACAGAAAGGATATGTAGTAACTTGCTCACGGTAAGTTAGTGAGTAAGCCACGGCTCAAAATGCAGGCAGTTTGATTCTAGAGGCCTTTGCTCTTTTTTCTCTGTCTTCATACTACAATAGAACTTTGAAGACCACTGGGCAAATATATCTGCAAGGACATTTTTGTATAATGTGAAATCTCCAAGTGATCGCTGGCCAGGCCTGGGGACCCTACCCGTGCATGAATTTCATGCACTGGGCCTCTAGTTAATAATATTTATATATTAATATACATTTATATGGAATTTAAGTATAATGGACATATAGATATAAATTTGAATTATAAGTAATTATCTGATAAAATGTGACTTTATAATGTATTGAAGTTTTGTGGTTTTGAAATAGCTTGTAAGCTATATTTTCAGTTTTGTATCTCTACATATCAATATGTTTTGCAAATATTTTTCTTTCTGAAATGTAATTATGCAAAAATTTTTTATCTAAGATGTAATTTGTATTCATGTAAAAATGTTAATAGAATCTTCCTATTTGTGTTATAATACAAATTCATTTACTTTGATTAGGCTAATTGGTCTAGAGCAGATCTGATGCTCCATGGGCCAAACATGGTATGGAATTATGCTTTATTTGGTTTATTTTGTGTTCTAAATTATTTGAGTTTAAATTCCTTTAACTAGGCATGTGTTCTCTGGTTTACTGCTGGTCTCAACATTCCTTATTGACTTACATACCTAACTTACATGTTCATTTGTTACTTTCCTAGCCCTTGTGGGCATTTGAATTTGTGAATCTTTTTCTAGAATTCTGGTGAGTTTTCATTAGAGTTGCCAGGAACAGAAACCAGATTGTAATAAGTTGAGCGGTGAATGAGAAATAAGGAAGTAGAGCCATGGAAAAGCTTAGCAAAGAAGAAAAAGAGTAATAGCTAGAGCAGGATTGGAAATGCAAGGCATGCATGCCGTCACTCCTCTTCTTTGTTGCTCAAAGTAGGCCAATTGCTTGTGGCACACTTTCCCAATGAGTCTTTCTTTCTTTCTTTTTTTAAGCTAGTTTCATAATAGATTAGAAAATAGTACCTTAAAAAGTTGGATTGCTTGCTGGATGCAGCCTTGGTAAGAACACAAAGAATTAGGACCTGATAATACGATAGGAGATAGACCAAAAAAAGCAGATAAAAAGACTCAGAAGTACAGTATCTGGAGTCATTTAGTATAGGGTTAAGTTTTCCAACACCCCCTGAGTGAGGACATCGCTGTGTTACAACACAGTATAATTACTGTTCATAATGAAGACTTTAGATATCAAAAGTTAAATTGTACTGAACAGTCTTTAAGGAAGAAGTAAACTACATGATATATTTAATGGATAAGAGTTCCAAAGTTTTCCCACTTATACTATTACTGAGCTGCATTTATGTGGAAATGATTATTTAGCAGATCCATGATGCTTGCTAATAATTGAGTCTTTTTTTAGGGAAGCCCAATGCCTGGATGGTCTGTTTAGTCTGTGTAGAAGGAAAGGCGTATTTCTTTTTGTTCTTTTTGGAGGACTGTTTAGCCATAAACAACTCGGGCTAACTGTGGATACCTGGTAGTTTCAGAATTGTCTCCTGAGAGTTATTAAAAGGCATATTGACAGGGAATGTAGGTGATGAGGTGAGTGAATAAGCAAGTTTATTTATCTTGGACCCTTTATACTCTTTAAAGAATTTCACATTAGTGTTGGGTTATGAAAAACAAACCATCTTTGATTTGATTATTTACATAACTATTTCAAATAACCGCAAAACACTTTTATTTCTTTTCAGGATGGTCTTCTGGTCCTTCATTATGGTCTTGTGGTTTCTCCTCTGAAAATTACTTGAAGATTCTAAGAGTATCATGAGGGAGGAGAGAAACAAAATAAGGTGGCTTCTGCAGGCTTGCATCTCACCAAAGATTTTTATGAAACGTAATTGCTGCCATTTTGTGCTAAGACATAACATCTGTCTTTAGCACCAAGCATCATAATATTCACAAGTACAACTTGGAATGCAAGAATGTATCTGTTTTACTAGCAACTATATAGAAAAAGCATCCATAGCTCAGGGGGAAATTTTCAAAGTACTGAATTTTTAAATTTCTTGTGATTTCAAATACTTCAATAATGATTTTGCTTCCTAATCTTTTATGTAAATCAGTTACTACTTCCTTCATTGAGCTATATCCTTTTTAAGTTGATGGTTTGGATTTGGCTCTCTGGGATGGTATCAATAGGGCAGGAAGGAAATATGCTTTTGAAATGAAGATTCAAAGCCAGTCTTTGTTAAACTATACAGACTGTACCCCTAAAACAAAGACCAAAACTATCGGTCTTATGTGTGTTGCCATCATATTTTGACCTTTTTTTTTTTTCCTTTTCTTTTTTTACCAGCAACACTACTAAAGAGATGTTATTCACTTCTAAACAGGATAAATTACCGTTATTCCGTGTGAGGAGACTATCTCCTGAATGGCTTATGGCCCATACCATAAGCCTTCAGTATAATAAAAACTTCTTTAACATATCTTGCAACAAGGCGTGCCTCTTTGCAACAGATTTTTATTTCTAGAAAGTTAATTTGATTAACATTCATTTTATTTGAGTACATAGTATGATAAACAATACCTTGTAATGGCACTGCTTATGAAAGTAATAAAGATTTTGAGAAGTTTACAGAATACTTATTCATTTTTTCCTCAGCAAGTCAGTTTAATGTTCATTTTTCCATTACTTTGTCATTGGGACAAAGAATACGGGTGTTTGAGACCTCACTCACTTGTATATAGATTTCAGTTTTAAACATTATTTTGCCTAAGATTAGCATTTTGATAGCTTCCTAAAATAAATATTTTGTAGACCCTGTTTCACTACAAAATTTGCAATTCTGCATAGAAACAATTACAATTGGGTAAAAATTGGCAATTGTTTTATACAAAATTTGTTAATTGTATAAGTTTCTTCTAACATTTAATAAAAAGTTTAAATAAAAATTTATTTTAACCTATTTTGAAATGTTTGTGCTTATTGTGGATTAGAAAAACAACAACATCCAAAACTGTTTAAGAGATGAGGTATTGAATCAGAGTTGAGTTTTGCTGTCAAATAGATATTTTATAAATTTCGTTACCTTAACTAATTATATTAGATGCTGTTATTTGACAATGGGCAGAATAGCAACTATGAAATTCATTGCCCCTTAAATATTTTTTGCACAAATTACTTAGTATTTTTACTCTTGTCCCATGTTAACATATGTGTGTCAGGGATTCCTCAAGACCATGCTCAGGTTCAGTGGTTCACTAGAAGGACTCATGGAGCCCAGAAAAGCTATTATATTCATATTTATAGTCTATTAGAGTGAAAGGATACAGATTAAAATCAGCAAATGGTAAAGTCACATAGGGCAGAGTCTAGGAGAAACCAGGCACAAACTTCAGTTGTCCTTTCCCCGTGAAGACGCAGGGACAGTTTAATTCTCCCAGCAGTGCTATGTGGCATATACAAAGTGTTGCCAACCAAGGAAGTTCACCCGAGCCTTAGTGTTCAGGGTTTTTTGTTGTTGTTTAATGTATTTTTATTGATTTCAGAGAGGGAAAGAGAGAGAGAAACTTCAATGATGAGAGAGAATCATTGATCGACTGCCTCCTGCACACCCGACACTGGGGATCAAGCCTGCAACCCACACATGTGCCCTGACTGGGAATTGAACCGTGACCTCCTGGGTCATAGGTCGACGCTCAACCACTGAGCCAGGCTGTGTCCAGGGTCTTTACTGGGAGTCCGTCACATGGGCATGCAGTGCCCATGTGATTGATCCAGCCATTGAGACCCAGCACTTGCCCAGTGGTCAGACTGATACAGCATGTCCTGGGGCCCCAGGTATAAGAAAACAGGCACTTATCATAAATCATATTGTTGGCATAAACTTTTTGTGTGGCCCAAGGTCTAAGGCATACAAAAGATAGGATATTCCAAGGGCTCAGAACTTATAAATTACATTAACATGGAAAAATACTTATTTTTAAGTAAAATATTAAATGTAATTCTTTGATAAACATTTCTGCAATGAACAAGTCTAAAGAATTTATCACTTGTTAGACATTGTGTGGACAAGATTAAAATTAAAGCAGAGTTCCTTCAAGGAACTCAGGCTTGGGTTATTACACACCTCTCAGAATCTTTTTTTTAAAATAATAGATTTTTATTGATTTCAGAGAGCTTCGAAGGGAGAGAGAGAGAGAAACATTAATGATGAGAATCATTGATCGGCTGCCTCCTGCACACCCCACACTGGGGATCAAGTCTGCAATCCGCGCATGTGTCCTGACCAGGAATCGAACTATGACCTCCTGGGTCATAGATCGACGCTCAACCACTGAGCCATGCCAGCCAGGCACATCTCTCAGAATCTTTTTTTTTTTTTTTTTTTAATATATTTTATTGATTTCTACAGAGAGGAAGGGAGAGGGATAGAGAGAAACATCGATCGATCAGCTACCTCTGCACACTCCCCACTGGGCATGTGACCGCAACCAAGGTACATGCCCCTGACCGGAATCGAACCTGGGACCCTTGAGTCCGCAGGCCGACAAATCTATCCACTGAGCCAAATCAGTTAGGGCTATCTCAGAATCTTAATAAAAGGCAGATACTGCTAAATACTCTTAAGAGTCACAAAAAATTCTACCCTTTTTCCCTCTCTCCATCCTGGATTTGACCTCTAAGAATCTCAACTAAGTTGTAGCTGGTTGATTGTATCTGGCCTGTTGTTACTACCAGGCAGTGAACTAAGTAAGAATGCTGATTGATTAGTTTACAGATCTGTACCCCCAAATCAGTATGATCTTGGGCAATATCAACAGAAATACACTTTCAGATCAAGGGACTTAATAATTCTAATCCCTAATGCCTTATATGTCCAGTACTGGGGAGCATACTTCAAAGGTACTGAGATAGGAGAGCAATGGGATAGAGAACAGTCAAGGAGAGACCTTGAAACTCCCCCGCCCCCCGCGCGCCCCCTCTCCCCCAAAAAAGAGCAAGGGTTGAGCAATTGCTTTTGGTTAACTTGGAGAAATGCAACTTAGGGGTGAGGATGCAATACTTGGTAACTGTCTTTAAATAACTAGAGGATCAAAGACTTAGATGAAGAGAAAACAAACAAATGCCCTGTCTGGTCTTGTATTAGCCTTGCTCCTGCACCAGCAGCATACATTTCGTTTTGTTGAGATACCATCAAGTTTTTTCAAAAGGAATGTTTTCTAGGAACATAAGTAGAAACAAAACTAAATTCCCAAATCTGCACAACTAAGAGTATATGAAGGGCAGATTCCAGAGTCTAACTTCAATGGCTAAAAGAGATTTGACCGGCACAGTTTGCAGGTCTCAGATTTTGTGTAAGCCCTTTCTGAGGTGATACTAAGCAAAGATGCCCAGAGGACGGTTTGTGGCAGTTGTTTGGCAAAATGCATGCGTGGCAGGTTTTTCAGTTCCTCCATTAAATGCCATCCCAACCTTTTCTCTCTAGTATAGGCCCAAGTCCTTCCCTCTGATCTTGGGCTTCATTGAGCTTCCCCTTTGTTTCCACGTATTGCCTTTCCCTCTTGATTGAGTCAGATACATTCTTACCTAGTCTCTGACTATTCCTCCTCTGGATTCCAAGCTCACAGGCCTTGCACACAGGATGACTCTCCTACAGTGACTTTGTCTTTGAATTCTTAGAACTAACACCTCTGACCCATGTATTTGTCCCATTCAGCTTGTCCAGAACGTATACTCTGTGATTCAATCCTAGATGAATATTCTTGTAGGATCACCAGGTCGTAAGCGCTTATCAGATGTGTGACTAATAGTTTTAATTGGTTTTTCCCCCCCTTTAAAGTTCAAATAGTTGCAACCTTCATGGTAATATTTTCTCTTCTTGGAAAGCCCTGGTAACAGAGAAGTTTCAAGCAGATAATGATTCTGAATGTTCATCTTTGTTTTCTTCAGTAGACCATAACCAAAGAGTAGGTTCTCTCTTTTTTTTTTGGTTAATCCTCACATGAGAATATTTTTCCATTGATTTTTTAGAGAGAGTGGAAGGGAGAGGGAGAGACAGAGAGAGAAACATTGATGTGAGAGAGACATTGATTGGTTGCCTCCCACATGGCCCTGAGACCAGGGCCAGGGATGGAGCCTGCGAGTATGTGCCTTTGACCGGAATCAAACCCAGGACCCTTCAGTCCACAGGCCAATGCTCTCTCCACTGAGCAAAACTGCCTAGGGTGAGTAGGTTCTCATTTTTATCCTTTTTCAATGTTATTATGTACATAGGTTTGATTATTAGCATTTCTTCAAAACTGTACTGATCTAAATTTTATTCTAGAGATTAATAGTCCACTCACAAATGAAATGCCATATTGATCTGAAAGCTTGCCAAGTACCTACTTACATGAAATGGATATTATGGTTTGATCTTGACTGCATTTTTATTTTGTTCTGATGGTGTCTGTGGTTTTTTTTTTTTATTTCAGAGAGGAAGGGAGAGTGAGAGAGAGACAGAAACATCAATGATGAGAGAGAATCATTGATTGGCTACCTCCTGCATGCCCCCTACTAGGGATCGAGCCCACAACCTGGGCATGTGCCCTTGACCAGAATCGAACCTGGGACCTTTCAGTCCGCAAGTCAACGCTCTATCCCCCGAGACAAACCAGCTAGGGCACCATAATTCTAATGTTGACTTTGCTGCTTCTACTTTGCAGACTGGATTAGTGCGAAGGCAGACAGTTTTAATTGCCAGAAAGGAGTTCCTTCTGTTGAGCTCAAAGTCTGGCTTAAGGAAAAGATAAAATATTGTCTAGCACTAAAGGACATCAGTAATTCTATATGTCATGTGTGAATCCTTATGCCAGGAAATAATGAGAGATAGAAGTTACACCTCTCATATTCATACTTATGGTATAACAGGTAACCTTAGTGAATTAAATTTTTTTAATAAGCACTTCCTAAGGAAGAATGCTTTTTTTGCCCTGTGCAATAATCAGCAATTGACTAGAATCTGGTACTGATTGTATTCCCAAAACTCCAGAGCTTATATTAATGATTTTGGTTACGCTCTGCTGAGCACTCTATAACCTCTAACAGCATGTGATAGAGCTAAAAATGAAATGTCTCAGACTTACAAAGAATAGAGACCACTTGCCTCAACAGGGGAGATGAGTAGCCATGTGGTGACCTACAGTAATTAATCAGTGAGGAAGCGAGCCTAGAGACTCCTCCGAGATCAGTCTTTGTTTTTCTTTGTACCCTGGGCTTTCTCTATTTTGTTTCATAGAGAACTGCTGAAGCACTGTAAAAACATAAATCTTATAAAGTCCGCAGTGTGACTCACTCTGCTTTATTACAATCCTGGTGTGTGTGTGTGTGTGTGTGTGTGTGTGTGTGTGTGTGTGTGTGTGTAGGGATTGTAAGAAAGAATCTATAAATTTTAGCTAGTCCCTACCCCCACCTAGTAAGCTTGTGGATATCAGCATAAAACATGAGGGCAATCTAATCATCTTTGATCTACCTAGTAACTATTCTTTTCACCCTTTAAGGGGGACATGGTAATGTAGTAAACACAGCTCTTTGTTTGACTGGACTCAGGAGCCCTCTCCCATTTACAAATGGCAAATCCATGTGAAATATCTGAAAATAGTAAAAGGCATAATGATATTACTCTAACCCGGCAATTTTCAACTGATGTTCCTCAAGAATTTTTAGAACATGCAATACCTGACTATTTAGTCAGGGGCAGTGACCTCTTTTTCTTTAGATTGTCAAATAAAATGACAACAGCCAATACAACAATAGCTGTCCGGTGTGTAAATAAATCAAAATTATAGCTATTCTTTTTGTCAGAGTGGCAAAAATCGATTTTTTTTTGTGCTGCAGAATTTTAATAATTAGTTTATGTGTGCCATGAGGTGGAAAAGATTGAAAATCACTGATCTAAGGTGTACATTAGATTTGAGCATGTAGCAAAGCTAGTAATGTATATTCTACAAAGAAAAATACAATTTCACATATGAGCTCTTTTTTTTTATCCTCACTGAGAACATGCTTAGAGAGAGGGGGAAAAAACATAGAAACATTGATGTGAGAAACATTGATTGGTTGCCTTCCATACAACTTGGAATCGAATCAACAACCTTTCAGTGCACAGGGCAGTGCTCAACCAACTGAGCCACTCTGGCCAGTCTGAGCTCTATTTTAAGACCCTTCAAAGCCCCCTTGCCCCCCTCCCAGTAATTTCTATTTTAGATTTCTGTGCTTTCAGGCACACCAATTTATTTTTCTAAGAAAAAAAATGCATTCTTATGATTTAGATGTTTTTCAGGACCTTAGAGATTTCTGACAATATAATAATAAAAATAATATTGGTTGGAAGTCAGTGATGAATGCTCATAACAAGCAGCATTTCTAGTTTGTTTGTTTTTTTCATTTATGTGCAAGGAGATTTTGGACTTTTTCTCCAGGCTCTGTTTTGAAATCAATATGCTTATTAGATCTGACTTCTGTTGTCCTAATGGAATTCTTTCAAACTAGAATTGACCCAGCGTGGCTGTGCATAATGGTCTCAGCTGGAGCAGAAGGTATAGTAGGCTTTATAATTACATTTTTCTCATAGTTCCATAAATTCTCTATCAATGGATTTTTTAATTGAGCTAAAATTTACATGGAATAATATCAATAATTTAAAAGTGAACAGTTCAGGGGCATTTATAACATTCACAATGTTGTGCAGTTACCACCTCTATCTAGTTCCAAACATTTACATCACTCCAAAATAAAACCCCATACCCACCCAGTAGTCACTCCCCATTTCCCCTTCTCTCGGCCCTGGCCACTGCCCATCTGCTTTCTGTTCCAAGGGATTCTTAAATGGGGTACATTTTAAATACCGCTTCATGTTTGCTTTTAGAGCCATGGTTCTAGGCTCCCTGTTTGTGTTCACAGGTAAGTTCTAGAAGCTTATCCCCAGGACTACATATGACTTGCATTATCTCTGGACCTAAAATTTGGGATCAAGTTTCCAGACAGTTGCTCAAATTTTGCCCCCTCTTTAGCCAGTACAGTAAAACGAATTCCAAGTATCCTGGATTTATTGCCTCTTGAGGAATTGTCCATTCTAGGCCCCTTGATAATGAGCTACAGAATTTCTTGCCAAATCATTTAAAAATAATTTTTTAATAGCATCCAATTCTATCTTTTAGCAGGAGCAGAGATGACTCATAGTTGGATGGGCCCAGAGCCCAGTTTTGAGCTGCCACCACCTCACTGCAATGCAGGAAGGCAGTGGGCTCACGAAGTCTGCAAAGTGTATTAGTTTGCCTATAGGACTTAGTGTTGCCAAGGGTTTTGGAAGCTAAGAAACCTTAAGAGAAACCTGGAACGGAAGGGTGATAAAGAAGATAAAAATATTTCTAGTCCCTCAAGTGAGGGGGGTTTCTCTTACACAGGAAAGGAAAGCAAGCACTGCAGAGTCAGAAAACGGAGCTTCAAATCCCAGTTTAGTTCTGTACTGTGTGATATCAGACAAGGGTCTTAACCTTGTCATTCCAAGCCTCTACTCCTTCATTTGTAAAACGGGTATACAAATACTACACTTAAAGAGTGGTTGTGAGCCCAGCCGGCATGGCTCAGTGCTTAAGTGTTCACCTATGAACCAGGAGGTTATGGTTCGATTCTGTCAGGACACATGCCCAAATTGTGGGCTCGATCCCCAGTGTGAGGTGTGCAGGAGGCAGCTGATCAATGATTTTTCTCTCATCATTGATGCCTCTCTCTCTCTCTCTCTCTCTCTCTTCCTCTCTCTCTCTCCCTCCCTCCCTTCCGTTCTCCCTGAAGTCAATAAAAAATTTAAAAAGGAAACATCAATTAAAAAATAAAATAAAAGAGTGGTTGTGAGGTTTAAATGAGATAATTCTATGTTCACTGCCTGGTACAGTGTCTAATACATAATGCCATAAGTAAGTACTGAATAGATTATAGCAGTAATTATAACTTATAAATTAATAAGTCTCAGGATACAGAGGGCCTCATTATCTAATGAATGGAAAAATCATGTCTGGATATCATTCATGTGTTTTGCAGACAGGCCTCCTCACAATCTCATAGGCTTACTTTGTTGCCCTGTTCTGCCGTGTTCTGCTGTAACAGCTGATATTGCTTGCTTTCCTTCCCTTCTCCTCCCCACCTCATGTTTCCCTGTTACTGTAATTATTCTGACTTAATAATTGATCAACTCCATAAGATGCTTTTAATGTCTTTCTTTTATAAACGAGCTCATGACAGTTAGTGGCAACTCACTGAAAATAGGAGATGCAAATTAGTCAGAGCCATAGATTATATAAATGTAATAAAAGGACTCTGGCTTGGCATAGAGAAGGATCCATTAACTAAAGTATTCTTAGAAGCAGCAGCCAATGTCTATATTGCAGACCCATGTATTGATGAGACTGTTGTTCCTTAACCGGCCCTAAAAGATGTTTTAATTACTATACAACTCATTGTTAGTAATGACTAACAGATCTCTTTTCGCCAGAGGTACCAGTGATGCATCTTTGAGTGGCATACAAGTACCTTAGCCAGATGGACTGAGAATGGATAGTGTTGTTCAGGATTCAGCAAGCTTCAACTACCAGCATCAGCTGTGAGTTGCATCCACATATCCCCTCATTTGCAGTCTCTATCCTAGAACCTGGCATGGCATTAGGACATCTCAATTTGGCATCCAAGGACTCTGGACACCAGAAGTAGATAGTCCTAGAGGAGTCACAAGGCCCTTGATCTGTACAAAGTTTTGTGTGTGTGTGTTTCTGGGAAAAGGGTTCATAACTTTTTCCAAGAGGTCTACAATTCCAAAGAAGAACCATTTAGAGCAGAGGAAAATTGTATTCCTGTCGCCCATGTTCTACCTAAATATCCCATTTCTTCAGAAGTATAACCCCCTTTTCAAAGAAGGAAGATTCTTAATGTTTTGAAGGACTTTTTATCATGTGTTCTGCCAGTTTATGCTCAGAAAGGTTCACCAAGCTAAGCTAATTAAATCATTACCCAGGCACAGAATGCAGTGTCTTTCGTCATTGGATTGGATTTCCCCACTCCCTGCCATTAACAGTTCACTCAGTGCATCATGTGTGTCAGACCAGACAGTCTGAAACAAATGCAGACTAGAGCCCCAAGGCTTTGGCAGGGAAATAAACTAACTGTGGAAGCACGGAACAGAGAGCAGACCATTTCTGGATTATTTCGGGGGAGCAGTTGTCTCACTGAACCAAACAATGCTTTTCTCAGTTGAAGCAGCAGAAACCACAGAACACAAGTTATGTTGGTGGAACTCATGAGACTTTTAATTCTTATTTTATTAATGTTTTACAGTAAGTGTGGGGAATAAAGACAGGGATGGAGTAAGGGAAAGGAAGAAAAGTATCTTTCAAGTTCCTTGAACTATGGAAGCATGTGCTAGGATAAGAAAGTTCAGTGAAAGCTTCACGTCCTTATCTTAATGCAGACGTGTGATAGAGACATGGCAACTCTTTAGCTCTGGTGAAGTGACTGCTGGCAGAGAACAAATCCTGCATCGAACTCGGCACACGTGGAATGCAGCTGCTACACAGATGGGCAGATGAAAAGTTGAGGCTCCAAAATCTACTTCTAGCCTGTGAGTAGGAGCCTGTGCGCCCCTCCTCTGGTCTGGGTGTCTCTTCCTCTCCAGCAGGGGAGAGACCACCAACGATGCAGCAGTGGGAAAACTGCTGGGCAAGACTCTCTTAGAAAAGAGATTTATTTATTTATTTGCTGGTGGTGTTGATTGACCAGAAGTGACTTCTTTTGCTTTGGGGCAGTAGCATTGTGTCCTGCTGATAACATAATCTACACTTAGCACTTTTAAAAAGGCAGAGGAGAGTGAAAACAAGGCCTTTTAGGACCTAGACTAGTAGGAAGGGGAATATATGGATTCTAAGGCTAAGGGCATGAAACAACTAACTCTATATCACCACAAGCAAACTGACACAGATAAATGAGACCTTCACTTTTTCCATTCATACAAATACTCACCTCTTCTAGCTTATGTTACTAAATCTAAGGTCAGCTTAATCACAGCTTATGGTAACTATTACTGTGTTTCTAACATTAAGGTGAAAAGCTACATTCTTAATCCAGTAGGGTTTTTTTTTTCCCTCCTAATTAAATGGGTTTGTTAAGCTGAAAAGCCTAAAATCTACACAAAGTTTTCATTATTTTATTTGTTGGAGGCAACCCTTAACACTTATCACTGCCATTTTTATTTTAACTTACAGAATTGGAAGGATAGGAAATGGGCAGGGTGAAGTCATTACATGAATCACAGAAATGGTCAACATGCATCGTATTTTACCCATTCCGCAAAGAGAGCTAAAGGGGGTACGTTCTTTTGAGAAAAACCTAAATGGAATTGAGGTGGGTGGGAGGAAAAGTGTCCATCAAACAAACACCTATCATTTGTGAAACGGTTCTATTAGGGTGGTGGGGTGTGGACCATTAGTTTATCTTTGGCAGTGATCTTATATTTTAGGTATCTAGAGTGAGACGATATAGCTGGGCAATGGCTAGTTATAATGAGTGAGATAGGTTTTAATTTTAAATCACAGCAAAAGATGATGATCACAGATTTAGCACCTTAGTTTGTACTTCCTCTGTACCTGAATCATCTATCACTGTAAAGCCTGAGCTTTAGGTGAGAAAGCTGTGTTCTTAGATAACTCCTCTGTGATGGCTGTAGGGCCGCGGTTTGCTCCAATCTAAGAGGTGGTTTCCTTATTAGAGAATGTAGGTATTCAATGCTAACTATGAGACTGAAGCCTTGAAGACATTTTATAGTGATGACAGGTGTTTTGGTTCAGGAATAGGCTGTTAACAAGTCAAATGCATATTATCCCCTCTTAAGCATTAACTCTTTTTAAGCAACAGAATTATATTTTTTGGCTTGAAATGGTGCTTTCTTCTATATTTGATTTCTCGGTTTTCTTAGTAGATATTACGGTCTCCTCCAGTATTTCTTCAAAACTTTCCCCTATCTGGGAGGTTTTCTTAGAGGTGACCTTAGAAGCCTCCTCCTCCTCACCCTCTTCCTCTTTCTTAAGAGACAGGCCAGTGGATGAGACTTTGGAGGTAGTAGAACTGAGGATTCTAGGCGGGAGCAGATAACCTGGATTGGGAAGTGGATTTAGCCCTAAAATGGTTGACCCACTAGTGCTAAAACGTGTCTCTTCGCCTTCCAGCAATTTCCTGTAAATCGAACAGAGAGGAAAAAAAATCTCAGGAGGCTAACTTGCAACTTTAAAAAACAAACAAAACGTAACCCTGCAGGTCATACTTATATTAGAAAAATTCTAAAAGAAAAAGGAAAGAAAAATTCTATAAGATTTTGTGGTTTATTCATGAGATTGAGACCAATAGATATTGAACTCCAAGTCTCAAAGACTCGAGGTTATCTATCACATGCACGCACACACACACACACACACACACACACACACATCTTCCGCACCCACTGTGTTTACAGCACTGTCAAAGGGTAACCTAGCCTATTCACTAACATATTAACAAAGGGAAAACTTACAGTTCCCCTTGGCCTCATCACACCTATTTTTGGCACTTAGAGTCTACAAAGCTCTCTAGAGAAAAGTAATTTTGTTAATTAACACCATAAGTGCAATAGGAATAAGGAGGGGAGAAGTCCACAGAGGAGGAAAGAACTGCCTAATTCAGCCTGAACTTGAGATCTGTGCTTTTTCAATGTGCAGGAGTACAAATGGAGTGGAACCAGGAACATCAAAGACCAGTGAAGGAACCTGTTTCAGATCCCAGATTTTTCTCAGGCCAGCCTAAATGGCATCACAAAAGAGTGGCCCCAAAACCTTGTTTTTCGTAACTAATAGTTTTTATCATCCTTTCTTTAAAATCAGTGCTATCTTTCCTCATCCTCTCTCACCCATAAGAAACAGGAAAGACTAGAACCACTTATTTGGGTAATGCTGCCCCAGGTGACTGCATTTGCTCGGAGCGTGCCCTTTAATGTACCTGTAAGCTGCTATCTCAATGTCAAGAGCCATTTTGACATTGAGCAAGTCCTGGTATTCCCGAAGGTGGCGTGCCATCTCACTCTTGGTGTTCCTCAGATCATTCTCCAGTTGCCCAATGCTGTCCTGAAAAGTGACACAGCCGACATATTTAGGTCAAAACCAGCAGAAATTCATTGAGATTCCCACAAGTCAAAGACTCTCAACTGTGACTACACATTAAAATATCCAGAACTCTCTCCTCCCCATGCCCAGCCTAGATTGTGATTCATCTGTTCAGGGGTGTCACCTCCATTTTTTTTACCATGCATCCAAATCTCCCCATGGTTCTCAACTGAACACTAAGGATATATATATATATAACTTACCTGGGGGTATGTTTATTGATTTATTTTTTTTTTAGAGAAAGAGAGAGAAAGGGAGAGGGAGAGGGAGGGAGGGAGGGAGAGAGAAAGAGAAAAATTGATGTAAGAGAGAAACATTAATTGGTTGCCTCCTGTATGCCCCTAACCAGGGATTGAATCTACAACCTTTTTTGGTCTAGGGGAGGATGCTCCAACCAACTGTACCACTGGCCAGGTAGGAGATATTTTCTTTTTTAAAATCTGCTTACCATCCCTCCCTTGCTTGTTGTACTTGCTGCTAACTAACTCACTAACTCATTTGTTGGATGTCCTTTCCATAACCCACAGCCTCAGGTTAGGAGCTTAGTAGTAGATTCAGAAAATTCCACTGTGGAAAGCACAGAGAAGACAGAGGGTCTTTTCTGCCTCCATTCGTTTTGCTGGCTTCCTGGTGGTCTGCTACTCAATCACTTCACTGAAATCACTTCATGCAACAAATACGGAGGAAGCAGAAATACTCCATGGATTTTTTTTTTTATCCACATGGCAGACTGAAATGATAATTTTTTTTACAAAAAGAAACTTCTCTGTCATAGATTTACTCCAAATTCTTCCAGGTGCAAACCCAGGCATAGAAGAAAAATAGCTTTACATCTGTGATTCTGGAGCAGGCAGAAGGACCTTTTGAAAACAATAGGTCCTATTTACCTGCTCAAAATCCTCCAAGCTTCAATGAACTAAAGTCCCAACTCTTCAACATGGCCTATACACTCCCCCTTCCTCAGTGTGTTTCAGCTACCCTGGCCTTCTCTTTTGCTCCCTAGACTTAGCAAGGTGCCGTCCCAGGCCCTTAGGCTATTTCCTGTTTGGAGTACTCTGGAGTGGGTCTTTACATGGCCCACTCCATGTCATCCAAGACTCAGTACAAATGTCCTCCACTCAGTCTTTCTGGCTTCCAACTTAAGTACTCTCTCCGCACTTACCTCACACATGATCTTACCTCCAGCCAGGGCAGCTGTTAACCCATGAAAGAACACTGTGCAAATGAGAAAAAGGTACCTCCAGTGGGAGGACGAATTTTTAAAAAGCACCCTGGATGGTATTGTTCAGTGGTTAGAGTGTTGACCTGTGCAGGATCCATGCTGGCCTTGGTTGGGACATATGTGGGAGGCAACTATGGGTTATGATAATGATCAATTATTTTTTTATAATTCTGTGATGTCTTTTATCTTTTAGGTCAACTGAGGTATACCAGACTGCTTATTCTATCCTAAATGACCCCAAAGAGCAGTGTTTGAATTAGTGTTTTCTTTGTTGGTTACTCATTGGTTTTCTTTGTTCTGAAAGAACTAATCTGCTGCTACTTCTCCTTGAAATGCCTGACTCCTGTAGTCCCTTCTCCTTCTCTATCATGCTGCAGGCTCGAAATCCAAACAAAGTGCTCTAGAATCATGTCAAGTAAGAATGAATAGACTGAGGGCATCAGAGGGGTCAACTTCCTAATATATGATTTAGAAATAGATATTTTTTGACTCATTAGCAGGTCCTTTTTTTAAAAAAAAGGTTTTGTTTCACAGCTGTGTTTTCTGAAAAAGGGGTTATTGGGGAGTTGAGTTCTACATAGATGAGATTTCCTTGAACTTCTTTTTGTTGCACATTCCACATGTCTATTTCATGGATCAGAGTAGATAAAAAGCACCACTTTGCACCTTTCAGAAGGAATTGTGCTGCCTGCTGATCATTGCTAGTCAAGGTCTCCTCTCTTTGTTTGTGCTCTTTGTTTCCCTACACCAGGCTGTCTAGCCTCGCCCTTCAAAAGCTCTGCCAAAGATGGCTTCCTGCTCACGAAATCAGAGCAGAGCACTGCAGTCTACCCCTCCCCCAACCACACAGCTGCTGCTGGCTTAGCCTGGGGGAATGGGACAGAGGCACTTCCAGCTCCAGCTGGGGTCTCTCCTGGGAACGATAAAGCAGGTGCTGAGCATCTTCCCCGGGGCTGGAAGGATATGGACTGGGAGGAAGAGAAAGAATTGGCTACACTAGCATCTTCAGTGAAGAGGAATGACAAACAGTGCTACAAATTTCACCACTTTTAGGGGCCCTCAGCCAGACAACAGTAGTGAATGCAGCCATCCAGAATGACTACTATGCATAATAAATTTAGGTGGGGAGAAAGGGTTTTTATATGTGATCCACCCATGTGCCTTGTTCTCCCTCCTGCCTTTGTTTTATCCCCACATTTTTCTTTTTTTCCCCTACCATACTTTAAAATCTTGCATTATATGAGCTGGGAAATGTGCCTTAGGTTCTTGCACCCCAAAATCTATCTGAAGAACAACAGGATGCAGCATTTTTATTGAAAAACACTTATTCTTGGCCATACCTACTCAAACTACTGAATCCCTATCATCAGGAGTGAGCTTAAGGATCTTTTTTTTTTTAAACCCTCTAGTGACCTTGGTATGTCAATGGGTTTAGGAAGCACTAGTTTCTATTTATTTTTGTAAAGGAGCTATCATGGTGGCCCCAGTAATACAGTGGGGTAGAGAGGGGCAAGAACAAAACAAAACAAAGCATATGGAAGAGTTAAAGACTAAATAAATGCAGCTTTTTTTCTTGAATTCAGTAATTAATCTATCAGGCTATAGATTTATGTACAGGCACTGCCACCCCAAATCTCCAAGGGACCGGCCCCTTCCTGCTATTTAATTAGGCTATATTCCAGTCTCATACTGGAGAGAAGAGGGCAGATTTGGCTGCTCTCCCTGGAGAGCATTAAATAATGGCGATCTTGATTGTTCAGCAAGGTCTTTCAAGGAAAGCTTTAGCTTTCCAAGACTGACCATAGTACAGGGCCAGGGGCCCAGTACCCTTCAAAAATGTCCGCAGATATCTTTGGAAGAATGGGGGCTCTCATGGTGGTGAAGCAGCCATGCAGGAACCCGAACTGCCCTGTTTTAGAAATGAAGAAGTCTTCAGCTAAAGAGGGTGACTGCATTTGGCTTTTGAAGACAAAAGCCATAGCTCTTTATCATTTCTCCTGTTGCCTGATTTGGACCTCATGCACCACTGTGTACCTACTATGTCACCTTGAATCATTCTTTATCTGTTCAACATGTAATAAGCTTTCTCTCCTCAAATAGGCTGTCAGATCTCTGGGGCAGGGAAAGCAGGATTTTAATGGAGCCGTCCTCTGCCTCTAGTAGGGTAGCAAGCGTCAAAGGAAAAGGGGCCTAGGACTAATCGTTGAAGCAGAAGAAAGAGAACAGCCTCCCAGACTGCAGTGAATGGGGCGGGGGAAAGGGGTGAGAGGGCAAGAGAACAATGGCTGACTCTCACTGTGGAGAAGGACGCTTTTCATCTTCATCAGCACGGCTGAGCTTGTCAGATCAGCCAGAGGACACCCCTGTGGCTTCAAGCCTTCAGGTTCTGCAGGTGAAGATGTGAGCCCCTCTTCAGCCTTAGGGCCCAAGGGGTAGGAAATAGCTTTCTGCCTCTGATCTCCTCCACTCCGTCAGCATGTCCACTGAGGCACTGAAAGCAAAAGTTGATGGGGGGCAGCACCGCAGAGCTGCGGACATGCGCAGTTTCCGTGTTTTATTCTCTCCTGTAGACTATGTCTACATGACCCTACTATTGTCTAACACTGGAAGCCTTTTAATGCAAACAAAACAAGCCAGACCATATTGTCATACCCCTTAGAATGTAGGAGCTGTAACAAGCAAGTAGAGGACTGGCAAAGCCCAGTTCAGATGGCAGTTGTGGGTAAGTTATCCTTTTTGTAGGAATATTGGGCTAGCCCTCAGGAGATCACCTAGCTCATCTTTTGAGGCTTCTAGAAGAAAACACGAAGCTTCAATGAACTAAATGTGACTAATCCAGACCTTCCAGGGACTAGGCCACATAGTGAAAAGTTCAAGTTACAGATCTTGAAGTAGAATAGAAATCTTCACTGGAATAGTACTGTAATTGCAAACTAACAAGAACAAATGGTCCAAGCAAGCTTTCTTCCTTTATCAAAGAAAGTAATTTATATTGAACAACAAATATCTGCACACCAATAATTATTCTTTATCTCCAGACTAAAATCATACGTTTGAGGTTTCACTCCTTTCTTGTATTTTATTAATGTTCCCTAAACCCTATTATTTTAATCAAATGTAAACTTTGATCTTGGCTAGAATGAATTATTTCAAGTTTCTGAATTATTAGCTTCTACCCCACAGAGCTTTTATTGTACCTTGAATCTGAACCACACTATTTAGGTTATTTTCTAGACCTTTCTCCTGCCTCTGTGCCCTTGTGGTCATAAGCCCAGACTGTTTTATATAGAAAAACTGAAGATGCAGTGGTCTTTGTTTGGAGGAAAAAGTGAGAAAAGAGCCAATCATAGGAGCTTAGAAGACAGGCAAAGATGAAAAATAAGTGGCCTATAACAAAGATAAAACTAATCTCTTTGATTTATCACATTCACTTAGATTGGGAAACTGTTAAGAAAAAGGGCATTTTCAAGTGGGACCTCACTGTTCCTGAGCAGATTAAGTGGTTTTTATTAAGTGCTAAGCCATCCATGAAAGTGACTATTGATGCTGTTCACGGGGTGACCTTTGATTGCAGGTAGCCAAGACTGATGTGTTGGTGTTGCAAAAGAAAAAGAAAATCTAAGCAGTTAATTGCCTAGAGAGTCATAACTGGGACATGCGACGGGGGAGACATTTCTGAGATGGGAAGAATTCGAGATCAGCACCGAGGACAGCGCCCCAACCATTTGCATTGGCTAACTGGTGTAAAGCTTTCTTTAAGAAGAAATATCAATCGGTAGACAAGGGAACCGTGTGTGTGTGTGTGTGTGTGTGTGTGTGTGTGTGTGTGTGTGTGTGTGGTGTGTTTTGTGTATATGTGTGTTGGGGGAAGGGTAGAGCAAGAACAGGGCGGTTACACTAGCCTGACCACCCATCTCGTTGGTTCCCAATCTCTACTCCTTTGAGGATAAAAGTCAAGAAAATGGAGTAGAACCCTTTCCAGTTCAGTCCAGCATTCTTCCCCCAACCCTAGGGCAGACCATACTCTATAAATATCTATTCCAGGGCGCACAGAAAACCTTTCAAAGTCAACAAAAGAAGGCAAAGAGCCAAGACAGCACCGTCAACCACGGAGCAGGTGTAACCCACCTCCGTTTGGGTGGGGAACTGTTCTTCAAGTCTTACGTGTGTTTATTCCCACTTGCTGACTGGGAGGCATAAGTTAGATTTTCGAAATCTGAAGAAGAGAAGCTAAGGGCTTCTTTGTGAGAAGGGCCCGAGAAGGTATGTGAGGGGCAGGAGAAGAGGGCGTCCAGGCCCCTACAATGATCAGTGGAGAGCCCAGAGCTTTTTGTTTGCCAAGGCCTCTAGTCCAGGCTCTTTCCTCCCTCCCCCTCCTCTCGGTTCCTTGGGCCACCATTGTGCGGGGAAATCGCAGGGATGCGCAGGAGGGGACAGGGCGCCCCGCCCTCTCCAGCGCTCAAGCCCTTACCTGGTAGCTGGCCACTTCGGCACTGTGTCTCTCCTCCAGCTCCAGGATCTGCCTCTCCAGGGACTCATTGGCTCCGCGAAGGCCCTCGATCTCAATGGTGCGCGCCTGCAGCTGGCGCCGGTACTCGTGGATCTCCTCGCGGCTGGCCCGGATGGCCTCGGTGCTGCGCGCCGCCTGCTCGTTCAGGTTGGCGAACTTGGACTTGTACCACTCCTCGGCGGACTGCAGGTTTTTGGCAGCCAGGGACTCATACTGGGCGCGGATCTCCCTCAGCGCCGAACTCAGGTCTGGTTTAGCCACGGCCACATCCACCTCGGCCGCAGCCTGCGACGACGCCTGCAGCGTGGCCAGCAGCTCGGCCACCTCCTCGTCGTGCACCTGGCGCACGAAGGCCAGCTCATCCAGGAGCGACTCCACCTTCTTCTCCAGGTCCAGGCGGGCCAACGTGGCGCCGTCCACGTCGCGCTGCTGCGCCTTCAGGGCGCGCTCGGCGCCTTCGCGCCCGCGGCTCTCCTCCTCGCAGCGCGCCCGCAGCCGCTGCACCTCTTCCGCCAGCCCGTCGCGCTCCAGCAGGGCCTGAGCGCGGGCCGAGCTCGCCTCCTCCAGCTGCGCGCGCAGGTCGCGCAGCTCCCGCTGGAAGAGCTCGCCCACGCGCGACGGCTCGGCGTGGCGCTGCCGCAGCGCCGCCAGCTCGGTCTCCAGAGAGCGGTTCTGCGTCTCCAGCTGGTGCACCTTTTCGATGAACACGGCGAAGCGGTCGTTGAGGCCCTGCAGCTGCTCCTTCTCGTTGGTGCGGATGATCTTGTACTCGTTGGTGCGCGCGGCCGCCTGGCTCAGGTCCAGCCCATCGGACGCGGGAGGCCGGCGTAGGCCAGGCCCAGACCGAGAGACGAGGCCGAGGAGCAGGCGGCGGAGGAGGCCACCGTGCAGCGGGTCAGCGACTCCGAGCGGTTAACTGCCCGCGCCGCCAGCCCCCGAGAGGGCGCGAGGAACAGGCGCGGAGCTGTCGCCGAACACCTTGCGGTAGGGAAGAGGGGCCACACAGGTAGTGCTCCGAGCTGAAACTCATGGTGCCAGGACAGGCGCCCCGAGAGCGACTGCGGCCGCAGATACAAAGGAGAGGAGAGGTGCGTCAGCCGGGGCGCCGCGGGGGCGGTGTGCACCGGTTTTAAGGCGCGGGGGGTTGGGGCGGCGCGTTGGGGGCGGAGCTCTGCTCCGGGCCTGACGGGCAGGGTGAAGAGGGGCAGCAGGATGGGGGCGGGGGGAGCTCCGCGATGGCCGCAGCTGCGCGCGCGCCGCAGACCTAGGGCGCCGGGACAGGCATTTGCGTAGGAGCCGCCCCCTAGTCTGAGGGTCCCTCCCCGCTGAAAGTCTGGTTTGGAAATGACTTGAGCGCCGGGGTGCCTACCAATGAACGACTGGGATTTGTCATCCGGACACCACACGGCTCTGTCGCCTCCCTTGACCCTGTCCTAGGGTTTTCTGGGAGGTGTCCCGTAGGCCTGTTCTCCACCCAGGAGCTCCGAGGGTAAGGCCTTCTTTTTCTAGTTAGAGTGGGACTCACGGGGCGAGGCTTTGTTCCCTCCCTCAGCTCGTTCGGGGTTCCCGAGGGAAAAGTGGGTCTGCGTCAGAGAACATCTCATCAGCGGTTCCTCTGCAGCTCCCGGGACCGCAGGGGCCGGGAGGCTGCGGGAAGCCTGCGACGCCCGGGGCGGGGGAGGGGGGGCAAAGGGGGGGTTGAGGCGGGGGAGAAGCGAGGTAGGTAAAGTGCGCAGGGGCCTGAGAGAGAGCTAGGATGGCCAAAATGGGCACAGCTGAGGCGCCCCTGCCATTTGTGTATGTGCGCTCTGGCGTTCACCACAGTCCTCATCACTCTCCGTTAATTACGACCACCCTCTTATTTTCCTTTTACTTGACGCGTCTGGCCCGGTATGCATTTGAGATTTCAGTCTGTGTAAATCGTCATGTGGTTTGTGAGAACCTCTTCCTGTGGAGATCTCTCTTTGGACAAAAGAGATCCCTGCAAACAGACCCCTAGGAGTGGGGAAGAGTGATGGTAACTGAACTGGCCTCCTTTACTATGCATTGGGGGACTCAGAAGGATCTGGAAAGATGAGGCTGGGAGGAGTCGGTGTGGGGTCTGCATTATGTGATCCTATATAATAAAAGACTAATATGCAAATTGACCAGTAGGCTGAACACTGGTTGCTATGATGCACATTGACCACCAGGGGGCACACGCTCAACGCAGGAGCTTCCCCCTGGTGGTCAGTGCACTCCCACAGGGGGAGCACTGCTCAGCCAGAAGCCAGGCTCATGGCTGGCAAGTGCAGCAGCGGTGGCAGGAGCCTCTCCCGATTCCGCAGTGCTAAGGATGTCCGATGGGCCTAAGCTGGCAGTTGGACATCCCCTGAGGGCTCCCAGACTTTGAGAGGGCGCAGGCCGAGCTGAGGGACCACCCCCCCCACCACCAGTGCACATGCACTGGCCTCTAGTAATGCTTATAATCTTTCTCAGGATGTGGCTATGACTTTGGAGAGAGAGTAGGAAGAACTGTTTAGTAGGTTCCAGAATTTCAGACTGAAGACATTTATTGATCTTGGGATATCAAGGAAGTAGCTCTAGGGTAAATTTTAGCTTCATGGGGGTGGGTGGAAGGTATTACCTGAGACAGACCACCAGAGAAAGGGGAAAGGGAGTTCTTTGAGACTTTGGAACATATTTCCTGGCTTTGTGCTTGGTCATGGATGGTCAGGTCTTTTAGCCTTTTCACATCCTGCCACCTGGTTCCTTATCACAGATCAAGGGACTCAATTCTCAGTGCTTTGGGCTCAGAAAGACCTCATGAGGTGAAGAATAGAAGAGTGCTCACACCACTGAATAATATTCCTGGCTAGCCATGGTGCCAAGACTTTTGCATAGGTTTATCTCCTTCCGACCATTCTTCAAGGTGGCCCTTACCTCTTTCTTACAGATAAGAAACCGAGACTCAGTTGCAGCATTCTGCATAAATTCACTAGTATCAAACATACATTCTTTCCTCACCACATAATTCTACTTCTTAGAGTAAGGAAATTCTTGAAGTCTCATTAATTTCCAAGTAGCCAGAATAAGGCTAAGTGGGTTTCAGAAGAGTTTTGGCCAACAACAACATAGCAGACTGGTTTGTTATTGAAAGAACATTGGATATAGGGTCAGAGGTGATGGGCTTAAATTGTGGCTTCTGCCTTTACTAAGCATGTGGAGATAATAGCACCTACCTCCTCAAGGTTATGGAAGATTTAGTTGATGCATGTAAAGGTGCGTTGTAAGCTGTAAAGTATAAGGAGCTACTGCCATCATTGTCTTCTTTCAAATAAAGGGGCACTGCTTCACATATACCATCAACAGGCTATGAGTTGGGTTTAGTGGTGAAATTACAGAAAATTATACACCACATCCTTGTACAGACTGCCCCTTGGGAGAGAGAATACAACCAACCTTGATTGATTGTGGTTCTAGGGATCAGTGTGAGTGTGGCTCACAGTTGTCCCACTGCAATGTGGAAACAACCACAGGTAATTAGGAGATCTTACTTCTGGGCTATATTTCAATCTCATTTCAACCATGTTATTCAGGACTACTAAGAATCAGCAAAATGCCATGGCCGGAGTTTCACTTTTCTTCTTCCATCCACCAATAGAAGCAGTACTCCAAAGGCAAAACACACATAGAACAGAAGAAAGTATAGAAAAGACCCAAATGATCCAACAAAGAGGTAGTGGACTGGACAATCTAGAGTGGGCTGCAGTTTGTATTTACTGAACAGTTTTCTGATATTCCCAACTGAGATTCCCCCAGGGGACTTATACCTCCCCTTTCTTGGCAACCCACCTCACGGGCCAAGATGTGGCTTTAATAAAAGCTGTACGACAGAGGAGTGATCTTGGCGGAGCCTCAGACCACAAGTCTTCCAGCTGGCCAGGTTTCCTGAGGGATTGCCCTGTCTTCATCTTCCTCTGATGTCAGACTTGGACACTGCAGACACCTTGGTGTGCCATCCCCAGGTTCTCCCTCAGACCACATCCTCGGTGGCCTCTCTGTGGCATTTTGCAGTGCTCACCACTCTCCTTTGTTTCAAGGGTTCCATTTTCAGCCGTCTGCTTTTCTCTCTCTCTCTCTCTCTCTCTCTCTCTCTCTCTCTCTCTCTCTCGTCAATAGAAACATATCCTTGGGTGAGGATTAAAAAAAATAACCTCGCCCTGGCTGGTTTGGCTCAGTGGATAGAGCGTCGGCCTACGGACTGAGGGGTCCCAGGTTCGATTCCAGTCAAGGGCATGTACCTTGGTTGCGGGCACATCCCCAGTGGGGAGTGTGCAGGAGGCAGCTGATCGATGTTTCTCTCTCATCCGATGTTTCTGGCTCTCTGTCCCTCTCCCTTTCTCTCTGTAAAAAATCAATAAAATATATTAAAAAAATAATAACCTAAAATTTTATGTATTATGTGTAACATTTTAGAAATGACAAAATTATAGTGATAGAGGACATATCAGTGGTTAATGGGTTAGGTTGTGGAGAGGATATGACTATAAAGGAGTAATAAAAAGGTTTTCTTTTTGTGGTGATGAACAGTTCTGTTACTCAAATCTATACCTGTGATAAAAATTCATGGAACGAGAAAGAATGAGAGCAAGATAAACTGAGAAACCTAGTGCAATCTAAATTCAAATAGGGTCTGTAGTTGAATTCATTTGTTGTATCAGTGTCATTTTGATAATGTATTATGGTTATGTAAGATGTTATCATGGAGAGCAAGCTGGGTGAATGGTATCTGAGAACTTTCTGTACTATTTTTGCAACTTATTGTGAGTCTTAAACTATTTCAAAGTAAGAAATAATTCTTTGAAAAAATATATGTGTTTATACAATTTTTATATCTGTATAGAAATAGTCAAATGTTCTTTGGAGATACATGCTGAAGTATTTTGAGTTGCAATATCATGATTTATATAACTCTCAGATGTTTTGGCAAAAACAGTGTACACACATAGAGAGGGGAGATAAAGCAAATGTGGGAAAAGTTAACAGTGAATATAGATGTTTTTCTTTGTCTTGTAACCTTTCTCTAGGTTTAAATTTTTTTATTAAGTGAAGAGAAATTATTAATGCATAGGCAGATAGATAAATAGGTAAAGTAAGCCAAAAAGACAGTATCACCCAAATCTGGGATTGAACCAATGACCTTCAATCTAACACTCTCCTAACTTCGGCTAATTATGAAGCCTCTCTCCCCTCCCTCCTGCCCAACAATAGAAAAATCCTGCTTTTCCTGGAGTAACAGAATAAGGTCAGAATTCACACTCTATTGTGAGTATTTCAAATACGACTTCAAGTCCTCGGTGTTACCATAGTCATCGAAGGAACATTTACTGGTTCCTGGCTACATGCCAGCTTCTGGAATTACCATAATGAATATAGATAGGAAAGATTTAAAATTTTCACTTTCTCAGATTAATTTAATTTTTTATAAATGTGGAATCATATGCATTTTATATACTGTTTTTGGACTTCCTTTTTTCACTTTGTAAATTGTAGCCATTTCCCCACATTAGTAAGATAGATCTATTTACTTACCTTTACAATTTAGTATAGTGTTCAGTTGTATGGATGTGCTATAATTTGTTAAATCAATCTCTTGTTGGACTTTGTGTTATTTCTAGTTTTTACCTATGAAAAATATCCTAGCCCTGGCCAGTGTGGCTCAGTTGGTTGAGTCTTCCTGAACACCAAGAGGTCTTGGGTTTGATTCCCTGTCAGGGCACTTGCCCATGTTGTGGACTCGATCCCCCGTGGGGGTGTGTGCAGAAGGCAGCCATCAATGTTTCTCTCCATCTCCTTTCCTCCCTCTAAAATCAATAAAAACATTTTAAAAATAAAAAAACAACCCCTGCCCTAGCTGGTTTGGCTCAGTGGATAGAGTGTCAGCCTGTGGACTGAAGGGTCCCAGGTTCGATTCTGGTCAAGGGCACATGCCTGGGTTGTGGGCTTGATCCCCAATGGGGATCTCTCTTTCATCACTGATGTTTCTATCTCTCCCTCCCCCTTCCTCTCTGAAATCAATAAAAATATATTTAAAAAAATAAAAATACCCTAAATTAAAACAAAACCCACATTACTTGAGTGAAATCCAGAGTTTAATCTCCGCTTTAGTCAAACAACCAACATTTATTGAACACCTACTTGTGTTTGATGATGTTTGTGTCAGTTTATGTGAGAGAAGACATGGGACATGGTCACTACCCCTTGAAGAGTTATGGCTAACCTGAGGTTCTAACTTAAGGACCACCATAAGGCAGTATGTATTTGACTGCACACCATATATGCTAAATACTCAGAGGGAGCCCCCTCTCCCGTTATGTGACAGGTTTTAGGTTACTTATTTTTTCTGCCAAGTTTTTTTACCCTCCACTAAAAGATGCTTGCATGAACGTATCATTAAGGCAGGTGGGGAGGATCATGCTCCAAACTTTCTGGAAAAGGGGGGATATATTTTAAAAAGACACATGAAAGACCGTGATATCAAGCTAAGTCATACTCCTATTTATCCTTTGTCCATAAAAATTAAACTATTTCTACCTACATAGAAGATAAACAGTTATGAATCCTTTGGTATGGCTCAGTTGATGGTGACACATCAATGTATGTGGTTGTAGTTTCACAAGTTTGTGTTTACGGAGTGTAGTATTGTGTTGTTTGATGCATAACCAGTTCTCCCCTTTCACTTGTCCCATATTTTTTCTTAGGGCATTTGGGGTTTATTGATGACCATTCCTATTTAAAAGTAAAATCAAAACAAAAGTTACTATGTTTTGGCCTTAACATTCCATCTGTGATTAAGTCTATCCAGAAGGCGTGCCCGCCCTCCCTCTCTCCCTCCCCGCCCCCCATGCTTTTAACCTTCCCAGAATTATCTCTTCACTCACCTCTCCTAAATCCAGTTCAGAAGTTAAGCTGAACCCGAGTTGCCAGGGCTCTGGGAGTAGGAGAAACAGGAAGGCGTGCCTAGTCAGTCACATTTCAGGACCTTGGACAGCTCCCCTGCTTTCCTAGAGTAGGTGTTGCTTTTTTCGACATCACAAAATGTCTTTTTTTGTGGTGTCTAAACAGCAGATTTTTGCTGATGCTCAGAGAAAGGATTCCAGTCAGCAAATATTTCAGGATTATTAACTGCCTGGCTTTGGGAGACAAAGAGCTTAGAGGGCTCCCTTTCCCCCAGCATTGCTTGCACTTACATGTCTACCAGGGCCTAAAAAAAATCCTTCCGTTCAACTCAGCAAACTTATGTGGGTCAAGCTTTTCCCTCCATGGAAAGAGAGCTGCCTGAAGACAGATACACGCTGAGAAGGGGAGCAAAGGGACTCCAGTTTGAGTGAGAAAATAATCTCTTCTAAGGGGTGGTCTCCATGGGGACTAGAGGAGAGAGCACCAGAGCATTGGGGGCCCACAAGGGCCAGGAGAGGGAATGACAGGATGAAGTGGAGAAGAGAAGCATTCAGGGAAGTCTGGGGTCTCTGAAGGCAGACGTGGTGAGCTTTGCATTGTTCACACCTGAGCACACAGACAAAGGAGAAGCCTCATACTTCCCTAAAGTGAGACTTTTCCAAAGTCTCCTCTTCCATATACACATAGCAAGAGTCATTGGACTCATTTTTGAAAGATATTTATATGATTCAATATACTCGCAACACTGCCATTCTCTGGGGCATTTTCTCAGTTCATTGAGCATCTCCCCCTGGTGGTCAGTGCACATCATAGCGACCAGTTGTTCCGCGACCAGTTGTTCTGCCGTTTGGTCGATTTGCATATTAGGGTTTTATTATATAGGATACTGCAATGAACATAGCAATACATATGTCTTTTAGAATTAGTGCTTTGGGTTTCTTCAAGTAAATACCCAGAAGTGAAACTGCTGGGTACTCTTTTTTTTAAAAAATATATTTTATTGATTTTTTACAGAGAGGAAGGGAGAGGGATAGAGAGTTAGAAACATCGATGAGAGAGAAACATTGACCAGCTGCCTCCTGCACACTCCCCACTGGGGATGTGCCTGCAACCAAGGTACATGCCCCTGACCGGAATCGAACCTGGGACCCTTGAGTCCGCAGGCCGGTGCTCTACCCACTGAGCCAAACCGGTTAGGGCTATTTTAACCATTTTAAAGTATACAATTCAACATAAGTATTGCTACCCTAGTTTTGTTTTTCATTTCCATGAAATATCTTTTTTTCCATCCTTTTACTTTCAGTCTGTGTGTATCTTTTTATCTGAAGTGAGTTTCTCATAGGCAACATATGTATGGGTCTTGTTTTCTTATTCATTCAGCCATCCTATGTCTTTTAATTGAAGTATTTAATACATTTACATTTAAAGTAATTATTAATAGGTATATAGTTATTGCCATTTATTATTCATATTTATGATCTTTTCTTTTCTTTTTAAAGAAGTCCCTTTAACATTTCTTGTAATACTGCTTTGGTAGTGATAAACTCCTTTAGCTTTTTCTTGACTGGGACCAAGTGACTTTAATTCAAAGTAATTAATATGCCATTGTGGGGTATTTATAGGCAGCCTGCCTTGGACTCTGATATATGAACATGGGTGTATAAATATCTCTTCAAGGCCATGCTTTTAATTCTTTTGGATACATAACTCAGAAGTAGAATTGCTGGATCATATGGTAATTCTATTTTTAATTTTTTGAGGAACTGTCCTACTGTTTTCCACAGCTGCTGTTCCAGTTTACATTTCTAACAGAAATATACAGGAGTTCCAATTTTTCTACACTCTTGCCAATATTTGTTATTTTCTGTTTGTTTTTTTTTGTTTGTTTATTTTATAGCCATCCTACTAGCTATGAGGTGAAATCTCATTATACTTTTGATGTGCATTTCCCTAATGAGTAGTGTTTTTCAGCATTTTTTCATGTGCTTATTTGTATTTCTCTTTGGAGAGATATGTAATCAAAGCCTTTATTAATTTTTAAAGTCCCTTTAAAAAAATTTGTGTTTGCCTGGCCAGCATGACTCAGTGGTTGAGCATTGACCTATGAACCAGATCACAGTTCGATTCCCATTCAGGTCACATGCCTGGGTTGCAGGCTCGATCCCCAGTGTGGGGTGTGCAGGAGGAGCCAATCAATGACTCTCTCATCATTGATGTTTCTATCTCTCTCTCCCTGTCCTTTCCTCTCTGAAATAAAAATACATTTTAAAAAGATGTTTTTATTGACTTTTAGAGAGAGAGGAAGAGAGAGAAACATTGATTGGCTGCCCCTTCCCATTACCTGCCCCTGGGGGACCACTAGCCCATCAGAGACCAAACCCACAACCCAGGCATGTGCCCTGACCAGGAACCAAACTGGTGACCTTTGGTGCACAGGACTTCGCTCAATCAACTGAGCCACACTAGCCTGGGCCCTTTGCCCATTTTTGAATCAGCTTTTTTTGGGTGTTTTTTTGGTTGTTATAAACTGTAGGAGTTCCTTCTCTATTCTGGATAGTAACCCCTTATCAGATATATGATTTGTAAATATTTTCTCCCATTCCATGTGTTACTCTTTTACTCTATTAATAGTGTACTTTCATGCACAAAGTTTTAAATTTTGATGTACTCCATTCTATCTTTTCTACTAGTGGCCCGGTGCACAAAATTCATGTCGGGGGTGGGGAGTGTCCCTCAGCCCAGCCTGCACTCTCTCCAATCTGGGACCCCTCAGGGGATGTCTGACTGCTGCAATTCGGAACCGCTGGCTCCTAACCACTCACCTGCCTGCCTGCCTGATCACCCCTAACCACTCTGTCTGCTGGCCTTCTCGCCCCCAACTGCCCCCCGCCCCTGCCAGCCTGATTGTCCCCAACTGCCCCCCTGACAGACTGCTCGCCCCCAACTGCCCCCCCCGCCTTTTCTGGCCTGATCGCTCCTAACCGCCTCTACCTCAGCCCTGCCACCATGGCTTTGTCTGGAAGGACGTCTGGAAGGTCTCCCGGGTCTAATTAGCAGATTACCCTTTTATTAGTATAGATTGGTGGTTCCTTTTTCTTTCTCTTTCTTTTTTTGTTATTCCTCATTAAAGGATATTTTTTTTCCCATTGAGTTTTAGCAAGAGTGGAAGAGAGGGAGAGAAAGAGAGAGAGCAAGAAAGAATCATCTATGTGAGAGAGACACATCTGTTACGGCCAAAGGTGATCCTGAGTGGGCGGGGACGGGGTGGGGGGTGAAAGGATTGAGAAAAGACAAGACAAGAGAATGAAAGCTGGGTCTCGGTGGGACGCTGCTCCCTGATGAGGAGACAGCGCCAGCGCCCACAAGCCGTGTCTTTATTTTATAGCAGATGCCACGAGGCAAAGTAGAGGCGTGATCAAGTTGTTTACAGCATTCTCGTGAATTCCAACCCTACTCAACTACATGCACCCGAACTCTAGCACAAGGCACGTGGGGCTACGTGTTCGGACCATAGGTTCAAGCTTACAACCAGAGCCGTTGGCTATGATTGTGCTGGGAGGGCCCTGCCCTCCAGCTGGGACTTGCGCGTGGCAATGAGAGGACCCTGTCCTTTCATTAGTCCGAGGCTTGAACCTGGCCAAAACACTGTAGCCGCGCCCCACATCTCCCCCTTTACTTTTGTTTTTAAACACACCTATTTACATTATCCAAAAAACTCTAAATTATTCAGCATCATCAAAACATCAAAACAAACCCCTGGGCTATTAACAAAACCATAAACAGTAATGTTAACAAGAGAACAAAACTCTGGCTAATAACAAAGCAATGGCAATGCAAAACCAAGCTACAAACATGTTAACGTTTTCAGGATATCTTACTCAAAGTCCTTAGATTTAGCTCCGCAAGATTTTACAGAAAACTGACAGTTCACCAATGCTAGCACAGCTTCCACTTGCTTTTCTAACATCTGCTTGGCCTCAGTCGCCATCTTCAGCTGACTCCATGCTGATACCTCAGCCACTTGCGTAGTAAAATGCCGCCGATGCAAAGATGTCGTAGTAAAATGCCGCTGATGCAAAACCAGTCCCCTGGATCAGGCTGTTTGGACGGTTGACCTCGGCACTGAGTCCGCACCAGTCCCAGTCAAATCAGCTTCGTCCACGCAGTTGGAAGTCTGGTCCCTTCTCAGCTTCTTTCTTTAGCCGCTGCTGCATGGAAACGAGCAGCCCTCGGTCCTGCAGAGCTGGAGATCTTCAACTCTGGGTCTGGCGTCTCACACAGACCCCAAGTCCCAGGGAGCTATCTGGTCGCACAAGCAAAGATAACCAAAGCCTAGAAACAATGCAACTGCCGCAAGCGCTTACAATCTAGGTCAGAAATAAAAATTACTTCCTTAAACATCAACCATCACAGCCATCTTATTTCTCTATTCCTACAGCTTATTTCTACCGCTTATTTCTACTTATTTCTCTATTTCTACAGCTTATTTCCTACCACTTATTTTTTACAGCTTATTTCTACTTATTTCTCTACCTCTAACTATGAACTATAGGTAGGCGTGGCTGCCCTTGCCCAACCCTTCCTGGGTTGCAACCCCCGCTGATTTCTACATTTCTACAACTTATTTTCTAACACTTATTTCTACATTTCTACCGCTTATTTTCTACCGCTTACTTCTCTATTTATTTCTTTATGCTAACAGCCGTAAACATGGCTGAAGGAGTAGCTTCCACTCCTTGCTTTTCTGCTATTTGCTGGGCCTCAGTTGTTAGCTTCTTCCGCTGACCCCATGTCGGCACCTCAGCCCCTAGTGTAGCCTTTGTTTTCTTTTTCTTCCTCTTTGCTGTCATTGGGGCAACTCTCAGTCTCTTGAACAGAGGGACAAGGAGCTTCTCTGGGTCCATTGTGGTGTCGCACGTACCGTTCTGGCACCCAAATTGACTGCACTGCTCCTTCTGGAAAGATACAAACACAACGTCTTCTCCCCCTTTTTGTTTTAGTAATTGCATTTTAAGAGTATGATTGGCTACTAAATCCTGAAGTGTCTTCTCCATCCTGCCTAGCCTCATACAGAGACCACTGGAGTAGAGACAGAGATCCCACTCTTGCTCTTGCTTGCCATCCCTTTTCGAGAAGGGGCTTAGGGTAGTCCCGAATCATGGACCACAAACTGAAGATAGAACCAGGAACTTTCTCTAGGCCTTCAGCTATATAGCAATCTCTAAGTTGCTTCCACTTATTTCTACCTTAGAAATTTAAAAAATGCTTACTTTAAAAATGCTTCAATTAAGCATTATTCCCATGTTTTACACCGAGCTAATTTTACCACACTTCGGCTCCCTACCTTATTTTGTTTTTTGGCCTTCTTACTTTTGCTTTTTAAGCTTACTCTCTGCGCGCGCGCCTTGGGGCCTCCTTTCACCTGACCACTTTTTAAATTCCCCCGAACTCAGGCCTGTTCGGACGCCACTTGTAACGGCCAAGGGTGATCCTGAGTGGGGGGGATGAAAGGATTGAGAAAAGACAGACAAGAGAATGAAAGCTGGGTCTCGGTGGGACGCTGCTCCCTGATGAGGAGACAGCGCCAGCGCCCACAAGCCGTTTCTTTATTTTATAGCAGATGCCACGAGGCAAAGTAGGGGCGTGATCACGTTGTTTACAGCATTCTCGTGAGTTCCAACCCTACTCAACTACATGCACCCGAACTCTAGCACAAGGCACGTGGGGCTATGTGTTCGGACCATAGGTTCAAGCTTACAACCAGAGCCGTTGGCTATGATTGTGCTGGGAGGGCCCTCCAGCTGGGACTTGCGCGTGGCAATGAGAGGACCCTGTCCTTTCATTAGTCCGAGGCTTGAACCTGGCCAAAACACTGTAGCCGCGCCCCACACACATCGATTGGTTGTTTCCCACATGTGACCCGGGGAAGGAACCTGCAACCCAGGTAGTGCCCTTGAGGGGGAATCTAACCGACAACCTTTTGGTGTGCAAGCTGGTGCTCTAACCATTAAGCAACACTGGCCAGGGCTGATGTTTCCTTTTTTAAACTCCTTAATGATCTGGTCTCTGTACTTTTTCTTTTAAAAAAATATATTTTTATTGATTTCAGAGAGGAAAGAAGGAGAGAGAAACATCAATGATGAGAAATATCTAGGTCAGTCCCCTGAGATGAGGTGTGAGGTACAGCTGGGCAAGGGTATTTTTTAAAAGCTCCCCTGGTGATTCTAATGTCATGCCAGAGTTGAGAACGACTGATCTAAGGTTTCTTCCAGATATAACACACTGGAAAGTTGAGCTACCAGGATTCCCAAGAGGCTGGGGAATGGAATGTCTCCCAGCATTCTTCTGTTGCCATCCTTTGCTAGTTTAGCAGGAAACATCAACAGGCTTACTAAGCTAGAATTTCAAGAGTAAATGTGGATTCCTGAATATTTAATACTTAGTAGCTCTGTGCCTCCTGCAGAGACCTGGGGAACCTGAAAAGTAGAAAAAAGTGGTCTCTTCCCTAACCCCACTGCTCTAACCCAAGGATTAGGAGTCTATCATGGAGTGTTGTATTGTGGAGTCTTAGTTAGGCTGAGGGAGAGGGTGGAGGGAAGGATCCTTGGTATAAACTTGTTAGGGTACTTGGGTCTAGGAGGAGGTAGTGGCTGAGAGTTACAGATAATCATTTCTTTATAGTACTTTAACACCATAGTCACAGCATTATTTATTTGATTCCAAAAGCCACCTTGAGAAGTACAGAGCAGGTACTGCCTCCATTTGGTAGAAGAGAAAAACAAGCCATTGAATGGTTAAGGGTCTCACCAAAAATTACACAGTGGGTTAGCAGCCGGGTCAGCATGATAGCCCCGTGTCCTGACTCCTCCCCCTCCTGGTCTTTCTCACTGTGTCTGGGAAGAAAAACTCTGCATACCCAGTGTGAGAGAATAGAAATACACACACACACATATATATATCTCCATCCTATATAATAAAACCCTAATATGCAAATCGACTAAACGGCGGAACAACTGGCCGAATGACCAGTCGCCATGATGCGCACTGACCACTAGGGGGCAGACACTCAACGCAGGAGCTGCCCCCAGTCGGGGCTGATGAATGGGCAGTGCCAGGCCGCCAGCCAAGGCAGGTACCAGTGGGGGCCCCCCCCCATCGGCCCACTCGCCAGTCGCCCCGCAGAGGGAGGCGACTGACAGCAGTGGCAGGGGGGCGGGGCCGGCGAGCCGACGGTGCCAGACTGTCAGCCAAGGCGGGTGCCAGTGGGGGTCCCCTGATCGCTCCACTGGTCGTCCCATAGGTTGGCCCTGATCGCCAGCCAGGCCTAGGGACCCTACCCTATATATTGGGAACAGTCTCTTAGATTTAAAAATTAAAGCCTGACAAGGCTACTCTAACACTGAAGAAACAGGATGATGCAGCAATGACATGCATGGACTCTGGCTTGCACATTTTGTGGTCAGCCTTGATTCTGATACTTATAACTGTGTGACAAAGCCAATGACTTAACTTCTCTCTGCTTCAGTTTTCCACCCATAAGATGGGGAAAATGGCACTACTGCCTTAGAAGGATCATGTTATGTACTATTTTTTATAATCAGGACAAAATAATGTAGCTACTCATACAACACCAAAATGCCTTTCACCTGTATGAAAAGTATGGTCACTGGTGCATGCAGCGTCCCGGATTGTGAGAGGGATGTCCGACTGCTGGGGGGATCAGGCCTAAACCAGCAGTTGGACATCCCCTGAGGGGTCCTGGATTGTAAGAGGGCACAGGCCAGGCTAAAGGTTCCCCCCACCCGCCCCTGTACAAATTTTGTGCACCGGGCCTCTAGTGTGTGTGTGTGTGTGTGTGTGTGTTTGTATATATATATATATATATATGTAGGTTTCCCTTGCCGGTTCCTGGCACAGAGCTCCTTAAACCCTTGTAATTCCTGGGTGATAGGAGTATCTTTTATTCTAATGAGGTTACAGGAAAGACCAAGCCATGTTTAGAAGTTTAGAATTTTCAGCCTGCCCCTCATTCTCTTAAGAAGGGAGAAGGGCTGGAAATAAAGTTAATGATCATACCTATGCGATAAAGCTTCCCCCCAAATCCAAAAAGTTTAGCGTTCAGGGAGCTTCCAGATTGTTGAACACATCCACTGTTGAGAATGAGATGCATGGGGACAGAAGCTCCTGTACTCAGCATCCTCCCAGACCTTGCCCCATATAACACAGTGGTTACTCTTCATCTGGCTGTTCATTTGGCTGTTGCACCTTCCTCCAAATATATTTTTATTGATTTCAGAGAGGAAGGAAGAGGGAGAGAGAGAGAGAAACATCAATGATGAGAGAATCATCGATCAGCTGCCTCTTGCATGCCCCACACTGGTGATCAAGCCTGCAACCCGGGCATGCGCCCCAACTGGGAAGCAAACCATGATTTCCTGGTTCATAGGATGACCACTCAACCACTGAGCCACACTGCCTGGGCCATCTGTATCCTTTAACAAACCCTAGAAGCATGTTTCCCTGAGTTCTGTGAGCTGTTCTAACAAATATGGAATCCAAGGGGTTGGAACTCATGGGAACTTTCAATTTGTAGTCCCAGTTGGACAGAAGGTTTGGGTAACCTGGGGACCTACTTCTGGTGATTGGCATCTGAAGTGAGGGGCCTTCGTGTGGGACTGAGCCCTTAACCTGTGGGATCTGACACTATTTCTAGGTAGATAGTGTCAGAATTGAGTTAAATTGTGAGAGACTGTGCTGGTGTCATAGAGAATTGCTTGATGTGGGGACCTCCACACACACACACACACACACACACACAGACACACACACACACACACCTGGTGTCAGAAGTGTTGTGAGTGTGGCAGAAGTGTGAGAATAAAGAAAGACATGGGCTGAGGGCTGAGGAGTGTTTCTAAAACATCCAGGTAGCTCAGAAATTGGAGCCAAGATTCCAAATGGCCCCATCAAATGCTACAGGGAGCAACTAAAATGATTCCTCCCAATTCCCCCGTGGTCTCTCCGCCTATGAACATAGCAGTGCTCTCTTGGGTCATTAACAAATATCTTCAGTTTTGTAAAGTTTGGGGTGTTTAGTATTAGCTTTGAGGCTAGGACATTCAGGAAGGTGTTTAGTTATTGTGCCTAGTGTGTCCAGGAACACTCAGAGGGCCATATAGAGCAATGTTAGGTAAATGTTGGGTCATTGATGAAATGGAAAAAACAGAAAGGGAGTGATTTTTTTTTTAACTAAGCTCAGTTTAATTTAAAGCCCTGTTTTTTTATTCTGATATTATGTCCTTCTTACTTTTCTGGTGTTAAAATTGCCTTTCACAAAGTAGTAAAGATAACAGATGGTAGTTTATCTCAACATCCCAAATGGCATGGTTAAAAGATGACTATCCTGTGTGAATCCCCACAATTGATGTTACTGATCCAGGAAATCACAAATCTAGTAAGCACTCATCATATTGGAGGGCCATGTGACCCCAACTCCTCAGGGGTATGGGAGGCCACAGAGAGAGCCTCACTATGAGAATGGTGGTAAAACATCGAGCACTAAAAGAATTAAAATGCCTGTAGTTGGGCTTTGCCACCCATGAATTCATGTAGAAAGAAAAGTGCCATTGTTACTTTGGTTATATTTAACTAGAGGCCCGGTGCACAAAAGTCTTGCACTGGGGGTGGTGTGGGGGGGGGGGGTTCCTCAGCCCGGTCTGTGCCCTCTCACAGTCTGGGACCCCCCGGTCTGTGCCCTCTCACAGTCTGGGACCCCTTAGGGATGTCTGACTGCCAGCTAAGCCGGCAGTCAGACATCCCTCTCGCAGTCCAGGGCTTTTGAAGTCCAGGGCCCCTCATTCCTTACCGCCTGCCTGCAGCGGAGGTGGAAGGGGCTCCCGCCACTGCCGCTGCGCTCACTAGCCATGAGCCTGGCTTCTGGCTGAGCAGTGCTCCCCATGTGGGAGCACACTGACCACCAGGGGGTCAGTGCACATCATAGTGACCGGTTGTTCCGCCGGTTGATTTGCATATTAAGGTTTTATTATATAGGATAAATATTTATTTATTTTAATTTTTAAAAATATATTTTGATTTTTTTACAGAGAGGAAAGGAGAGGGATAGAGAGTTAGAAACATCGATGAGAGAGAAACATCGATCAGCTGCCTCCTGCACTCCCCACTGAGGATGTGCCCACAACCAAGGTACATGCCCTTGACTGGAATCGAACCCGGGACCCTTCAGTCTGCAGGCTGACGCTCTATCCACTGAGCAAAACTGGTCAGGGCAGGATAAATATTTATATAGTGCTTACTGGATGCCTAAACCTATCTCAAATGCTGTACAAATATGATCTCATTTAATCTTCATCAAGCCTATGAGTTTGATGCTATTATTTTCACCTCCATTTTAAAGATGAGCAAACTAAGACATGAGAGTATTTGAGAAACTTATCCAAAGTCATAGCTAGTTAGCAGCAAAGAGTTGAAGCCAGGGAGTCTGGCTCTGGAGTCCATGTTCTTAATCCCTACACCATGCTGTCTGGTTAGAAGCAATTTAAGACTTTCCTGGTATGTAATGATTTATTTTTAGCCTCTGATTCCATAGACAGAAGCTGCCTATGAACTAAGCTGTCTGATCTGCATTGAGCTGCTGTCTATGATCTCTTTTGAGTTCTTTCCACAGCACCACTGGCAGAATCAGAGTAAGCAGCTAGCTGGTCCTTTGACAGAGCCTGGCAAGACAACAGTGGCAAAAGCAATGAACTTCGGGTAAGGTCAGGAAGCTCTTGTAGCATGGAACTTGAGTCTGTGTAAAGGCCTTCTGAGAGGTCCTTTAGAGACTAAACTTGTAGTTTTCAGACAAATTTTTTTTAAGGCAACCAAACACTTTTTTCAACATAGATATATGGGAAGTTAATGCACGCGCGCGCATAAGTGTGCACACACACACACACACCCATACCCCTATGCGGAATCCATTCTTTTGGGTTTTTTTTAATATTTTTTATTTATTTTTTACAGAGAGGAAGGGAGAGGGATAGAGAGTTAGAAACATCGATGAGAGAGAAACATCGATCAGCTGCCTCCTGCACGTCCCCTACTGGGGATGTGCCCGCAACCAAGGTACGTGCCCTTGACCAGAATCGAACCTGGGACCCTTCAGTCCGCAGGCCGACGCTCTATCCACTGAGCCAAACCGGTTAGGGCGTGGAATCCATTCTTAAAACAGATAAAAGTGGAGGTGTGTTGAAGCAGAAGTGGGATCCAGTTGATCTTACTCTCATTCCTTAGGCAACATTAAGGAATACAATATCAAAACCATTGCTCCAGACCAGGGTTTCCTGAAGCATGTCCTACAAAATATCAGTCTCATTAGATACCTTGAAGAAAAAAAAGTTTCATGGTCAAATACATTTGGCAAACTCTGGATATTCTATTGGAGATTGACAGCTACTTATAAGGAGATAAGAAGTCAGAAGTCCTGGAAGGGGGTGAAACCACTCTTAATCCACAATTTCCCTTTTTTAAAAACCTGGATAAATTGTGTTATACTCACATAATGGAATACTATAGAACAACGAAAATAGACAAATGAGCCCTAGCCAATTTGGCTCAGTGGATAGAGTGTTGGCCTGCGAACTGAAGGGTTCTGGGTTTGGTTCTGGTCAAGGGCACATGCCCAGGTTGTTGCTTTATCACCAGTTGGGGGCGTGCAGGAGGCAGCCGATCAATGATTCTCTCTCATCATGGATGTTTCTTTCTCCCTCTCCCTTCCTCTCTAAAATCAATAAAAATATATTTCAAAAAAGAAAATAGACAAATGATTGCTACATATGGATGCATCTTATAAATATAATGTTAAGTGAAAGAAGCCAATCACAATAGCATGCATACTGTATGAGCCTGTTTACATAAAGTTCAAAAACAGGCAAAAATACATACATGGACTTGAAAGTCAGAGTAGTCATTATCCATGGGAAGTGAAGTAGTACCTGGGAGGGGGTATGCCGTGAGTTTTTAAGCTTCTGGTTGGCTTTTATACCTTGATTTGGATGGTGACCAAATAGGTGTGTTTACTTTGTGAAAATAATTTGTGCATTTTTCTGCATATATGTACATATATGTTATCTTTCATTTAAGAGAAAAGGGGAAAACAAACAAAAAAAACACATCAACATTTAAGCCCCTCCCCACAAAATGTACATGAACTTGGCTCTTCAAAATATAATCTGTCCTTTTAAAAAGTTTTTAAAAAAATTCAGCAGGTTTTCTGAATCAGTTTACCTGGTTCAAAGACAAGACTCCTGGAAACCTGGAGGTTAGAAGTCTGAAATGGTTTTCAGTGGGTTAAAATCAAAGTGTTAGGAGAACCAAGATGGTGGCATAAGGCATACACCTGTACATGCTATCTCTCACAACCACACCAAATCTACAACTAAAAGACAAAATGGCTATCATCCAGAACCATGGGAAAGCTGGCTGAGTGGAAGTTCTACAACTAGAAGGAAAGAAAAAAGTGCATTGAGACTGGGTAGGAGGTGCAGAGGTGCGGAAGAGCAGAGGTACAGAGGCGTGCGAAATGGGCTGGCAACTGAGTGTGCTGTTTTTTTCAATTGGAAGGGAGCTACAAGCTCCGGACTGCTCTGAACTCCAGTTTCCAGCGAGACTCTGGGGACCCAGACTCCTACGGAGAGAAACTGGACTGTCTGGCATTGGGTCGGAAAGTGAGGGCGGCTTTCTTGCAGAGGTGCTCGCAGGGATCATTGTTACTGCGTGGGAGCTCGGGACTCGGGGACTTGGAGACACGGAGACTCGGAGATGCGGAGACAACTGACTGGCAGCCATCGCTGTTTGCTCTGCCCTGGTGATTTCCTGAGACCCCGCCCCACCCAATTTACAAACCCACCCAAGCTGTGTGCAGTGGCTTTTGCATATGAATGGCCTGTCCTTTCGCAGCCTAACCTAACAAACTGCAGCTGGGTTAGAGAGCTCCAAAACTTCCAAACCCCAAACAAAAAGGAGAAATCTGCAGATCTCGTTGTAGCTCCTGCTGGGTGGCCTCAGGCAGTGACTGACTTTGCACCTCCTTGGAGATCCAGGAGCCAGTGTACCCAGTGGACAGATACCAGATTTCAACTCCTCACATTCATAAGGGACACACTCAAGAGGCAGACTCAGTGAGCACCAAAGCCCCAATGAAGCAAGTCCTGTCCCATAAGGGTGTCTCCAGCACAGCAGTTCTTCCACTATAGACACAGTGGGTTCTCACAGCCAACTGGCCTGGAGGTCAATTCCTCCCAGTGATACCAATAGCAATCAAGACTTAACTACAACAAGACTGTGCACCAAGCCCACAAAGAGGTGCACCAAGAGTGTCCACCTAAGGTGACTGGGGAGGCTGAGCCACTGGGCCCTATAGGATACCTACCACACAAAGCCACTCTATCAATACAGGGAAGCAGCCAAAATGCGGAGACAAAGAAACATGTCATGAATGAAAGAAATGGAGGAAAGCAAACTACTGGATATAGAGTTCAAAACCACAGTTATAAGGTTACTCAAGAATCTTCTAGGAGCCACTGAGGAACGTCGTGAGACCTCTGAGGAACTTAGTGAGACTTTCAAGGATCTTAATGAGAATGCCAAAAAAATGGAAAAGGACCAGTCAGAAATTAAGCATACATTGTCTGAAATAAAGAATAATATACGTAAATTGAACAGTAGATTAGAGGATCCCAAGAATCAAATCAAAGATTTGAAATACGTGGGAGCAAAAAACACCCAACCGGAAAAGAAAAAAGAATCCAAAAATATGAAGATAGTGTAAGGAGCCTCTGGGACAACTTCAAGGGTACCAACATCCGAATTATGGGGGTGCCAGAAGAAGAGAGAGAGCAAGATATTGAAAACCTATTTGAAGAAATAATGACAGAAAACTCCCCCTACCTGGTGAAAGAAATAGACTTACAAGTCCAGGAAGTGCAGAGAACCCCAAACAAAAGGAATCCAAAGAGGACCACACCAAGACACATCATAATTAAAATGCCAAGAGCAAAAGACAAAGAGAGAATCTTAAAAACAGCAAGAGAAAAACAGTTAGTTACCTACAAGGGAGTACCTATACGACTGTCAGCTGATTTCTCAATAGAAACTATACAGGCAAGAAGGGAATGGCAAGAAATATTCAAAGTGATGAATAGCAAGAACCTACAACCAAGATTACTCTACCCAGCAAAGCTATCATTCAGAATTGAAGGTCAGATAAAGAGCTTCCCAGACAAGAAAAAGCTAAAGGAGTTCATCACCACCAAACCAGGATTATATGAAATGCTGAAAGGTATTCTTTAAGAAGAGGAAGAAGGAGAAAAAGGTAAAGATAAAAATTACAAACAACAAAGTGACAACAAATACATATCTATCAACAAGTGAATCTAAAAATCAAATCAATAAAAAAATCTGATGAACAGAATAAACTGGTGAATATAATAGAATCAGGAGCATAGAAAGGAAGTGGACTGACAATTCTCGGGGGGGAAAGGGGTGTGAGGAGTGCGGGAAGAGACTGGACAAAAATCGTATACCTATGGATGAGGACAGTGGGTAAGGGCATGGGGTGGGGTGGGAACCGAGCGGAGGGGAGCTATGGGGGGAAAAAAGAGGAACATCTGTAATAATCTGAACAATAAAGATTTATTTTTAAAAAAATCTAAGTGTCATATAGTTGTGTTCCTGTGTTCCTTCTGGAAGCTCTAGAGGAGAATCAATGTTCTTTCCTTTTCCAGCTTCTAGAGCAGCCGTGGGCAAACTACGGCCCGCAGGCCGGATCCGGCCCGTTTGAAATGAATAAAACTAAAAAAAAAAAGACTGTACCCTTTTATGTAATGATGTTTACTTTGAATTTATATTAGTTCACACAAACACTCCATCCATGCTTTTGTTCCGGCCCTCCGGTCCAGTTTAAGAACCCATTGTGGCCCTCGAGTCAAAAAGTTTGCCCACCCCTGGGTTAGCCTGTGGTTGGCAAACTGCGGCTCACGAGCCACATGTGGCTCTTTGGCCCCTTGAGTGTGGCTCTTCCTAAGCCTTAGGAGTACCCTAATTAAGTTAATAACAATGTACCTACTACCTATATAGTTTAAGTTTAAAAAATTTGGCTCTCAAAAGAAATTTCAATCGTCGTACTGTTGATATTTGGCTCTGTTGACTAATGAGTTTGCCGACCGTTAGGCCATTGTTTTGTTTACCACACCTGCTAAGGAATTAAGTGCAGATCCTAGTACTTAACCTAGTCTCTCTCCTATTATTATGGATTTTTTTTAGATAGTATCTGACCAAAAAAATTAGTTGACAAGCACTCTTTTGGGTTTGCTGCAAGTAAAAGTAATAAACGGAACGATCTATACTTATATGAGAGAAGATGTATTTACTTTTCAATCAATAGGACACGTATTACAAGACACTCTGTAGGTGCCAGGTCAGGGAGGATCCTGACTTGTGGCAGGCTTGGAAAACTGTCTGGGTCTTGGGGACTGCACCCTGTTCATGCCAATGAAATGCAGTCACTGAGGGCTACTACCTGACATCTGAAGTGGAGCCAAGAAAGGGGATTAAGAGACTGGTGTTCTGAAAGTGAGATGACGTAGGAATTTATAATCCCTGATTCTGCAACCATGAATCAGTTTCTTTGTTTGGGTCAGATGGTAGTTTCTGCAGTATCAGAAGGCTATTGTTCACAGGGGCTCCTTGGGCTAGCAAACAAGGAAGAGACCCAAAAAGTCAATTGTTGCCTGGGCAGCAGGCAGCAGCAGGAGGTGGCTCGGATTGGCTACTGTCATGGCAACATTGATTATTGTCGTCAGCAGGCATGAGGTAGGTAGTTAGCATTATCAGACAACTCGTGGACCATCTGCATCAGAATTAGCTAGGGAGTTTGTTTAAATTTCAAGTTCTCAGGCCCAGGGTCAGAGACTGGGATAGGCTCTGGGATCTGCCTTTTGGAAAGCTCCCCAGTCAACCCTTATTCCTGGTAAATTTTGAGAACCACCGATTGAAGAAAATAATACATTACTGTTACAAATCCCTGTTCAAATGGCTGTTGTATATCCTTGGGTGAGGCCTCACTTGTTAGGTCTGAGAACCAGAGCCGCTTTCTTGCTTACCAAAGGCCCAATCTTAAAAAGACAAAGTGGGTGTTCAGTATCATTGGGAAGGACTAGAGTGGAACCCAAGCAGGGCTCAGCATGAATCAGGGCTGGAGAGGATGGCTAAGATCCAGGACTAAGTCTCTGATACGACTGAGAAATACTGTTCTCTCTCCAGGAAGGTGCACTGCACAAAGAACACCACCGAGAATCCAGGCTTCCTGACGTTTCTGAGAATCAGGGTTGTCATGAGCTATTGTTGCTGATGAGAGCGTGTTCTTATCCCTTACATGGGTTAATAACAAGTACGTTACTGGATGTGTGTAATCCGACACAGGCGTGGATAATATTTTGTTTATCCATGCATGTGCTGACGGGCACTTGAGTTGCTTCGACTTTTGATCACTGTGAATAATGCTACTATGATGGCATACAAGTATCTGAGTCCCTGTTTTCATTTGGGGTATATACTAGTGCCCAGAAGTGGAATTGCTGGATCATATGGTGACTTTATGTTTAGCTTTTTGAGGAACCACCAAACTGTTTTCTACAGAGGATACACCATTTTACCTTTTTTTAAAAATTTTTATTGTAGCTATCCTAGCAGGCATAAAGTAGTATTTCTATGTGTCTGATTCTGACTCTACTTTCTCCTCAGTAATCCATCTCTCCTGAAATTCTGAAGCTCTTTGGGGTCATTAATCAGGCATACCTTCATGTTTTACCCATGTCTGATTTCTGAACTAGATGTTCAGCCGCTCTGGGGTAAAGTGTAGCTAGGGCAGCCGTGGGCAAACTACGGCCCGTTTGAAATGAATAAAACTAAAAAAAAAAAAAAAAAGACCATACCCTTTTATGTAATGATGTTTACTTTGAATTTATATTAGTTCACACAAACACTCCATCCATGCTTTTGTTCCGGCCCTCTGGTCCAGTTTAAGAACCCATTGTGACCCTCGAGTCAAAAAGTTTGCCCACCCCTGAGCTAGGGGATCAATTTGGATTTCCAGTGTCTACCACCTGGTAGGTATTCCATAAATAAAACAATTGTGATAAAAGTTGCAGATCTTGTCTCTGTCACTCTGTAAAAATTCAATGCAAGTTTCCAACAGGCATATAAGAAATTTTTGCTTGCGTCAAATAAATTAATTTTCATGAGTGTATGAGGCAATCGATTAGTTGTTACATTCCATTCATTTAAACTGCAGATCTGATCCCTGCCCCATACTCTGCTTAAAGCCCTTAATTACTCTCCATGGCACTTACGGTAAGGTTCCAGATCATTTATATGGTCTACAACGCTCTGGGAGGTCTACCTGCCTCCTCCCAGGACCATTTTTGGCTATTTCTCCCTTTCTTTCTAGGCTCCTGATCTCTCCACAGATACACCCAAAGCTCATCCCTACTTTAGGGCCTTTGTACCTACTGGTCCCTATTTCAGGAATTCCCCATCCCTCTAAGAAAACCCCTCTCTCACTTTTTACTTAAGTCCTGATCATCCTTCAGGTTTCAGCTGAGATGTTACTTCTCCAGGGAAATGTCTCCTGACCCTCTCTCTCCCTCAAAATCTAGCCCCTATCCCATTCTCCCTCATAGCATCGTTTACTTTTCCTGCATAGCACTTACCACAGTTGTAGTAAAATAATTATTTGTTTATTGAAAGCCCATCTTCCCAAGCAGTCAGAAACCTCCAGGAGGGCAGACACTCGTATTTCTGTTGATCAGTGTTAGGCACGTGGTAGGAGCTCAAAGCATATTTTTGAAGAGATGTAGGTGCTCCTAAGTCTTTTATGTATGTCTCATCTCTCGGGTTGGATTAGATAGTTCTATTTAGACTAAATGTGTTCTGATTATCTTCTCACATAGTGCCTGTACTGGGACTTATCACAGTAAGTGCTGACCCTATGCTATTAGAGAAAGATTAAAAAAAAAAAAAAGGAAAAAAAAAGAGGAGAACTCTGAGCTGATTGGAAGGAACAAAGACCAAACACTTCCTGGCAGAAAGACTTGTGGGCAGCAGGAGGCTGTTTCTAGGCCCCAGGCCAGGGTGTTGAGTTATGCTTGCATTTCTCTGAGAGCTTCTGCCAAGAAACAGAAACCTGATGAGTGGCCTGTGAGTGCTGCTCACATTCGGAGTGACTCAGAGTTTATGGTATTCTGGGGAATTAGAGGCGAAGGACAGCCATGTGGATGCTCGGGCAGGAAGTTTGGTGAGAGGCCTCCAAGGCTGCAGTGGAATGGCTTCTCTTGCCAAGCACTGCCCAGGCCCTTCAGGCAATGTTCAGTTAGAGACCCCAAGCAGGCTGCCTAGGGCTTCTCATTGCTTCCTCAGGCTCCCGAACCCTCTTTTAGAAGGTTGTTGGCATGTGAGGTTGGCAACTTGGGACAATTGCTTTACTTTTGAAAGTCAGGAAACCAAATGTCCTGTCTTTTTGCATTTTTAAAAATTAATTATTCATTACACAAGCAATCTATGAATACATTTATTTATCTTTTAAAACATTAAAACTGCCCCTCCACAGCTCTTGCTGCTGGGCCACAGCTCAGAGTCCCAGGGAGTAATCATTTGTGCTGTTTTCCTCCTCATCTTTTTCTGCTTCACCCCTTTCCCTTTCTGAACTGCTTGTGGAGGAGCAGTGGAAAGACTTCCCCTGCCATGAATCTGTGGCCCTGATAGGTATGCTTCTTGTCATCTGCTGCTTTGTTTTCTGGGCTTTTTTCCTTGGATGATGTCCTGAATCTAAACTGGTGGCATAAGCTGCCACAGCCCACAGCTGCCTCACTACTTCTCCTTATGGTCTAGTTCACCAACTTTGGCAACATGACCATGTGGTAGCCAAGCCTTCATGTCCAATTCTTGGCCTGTGTTTGGACTTGAGGGACCTGTACTATGTCTGTAAGGAGCTGTTGGTAGTATTCTGTACCAATGCCATCACTATCCTAGCAGGCATTAATGGCTTACAGGCTGGCTAGTCACTAATCATTCCTACTTCCATCCTCATCTTCAGCCTGGTGAGCTTCAAAGTGATTGTCAAGATGATCATGTCTTTTCCCTCTACTTCATGATACCCTATTTTTTTTTCACGACCTTGGGATTGCTCTATCATAACTGGTATTGATCACAGGTGTATGAGGGAGATACCATCTGTTACTTTACTGGCATGACTTTACTGTGGTTGGCAACTTGGGACACTTCAGCCAGACCATGCTACTTTTCTTCATGCCCCAGGTGTTCAACTTCCTCTACTCAATGCCTCAAGTCCTGCATCTCTCCCCTGCCCTGACCACCATGTGCCAAACTCAGTACCATAGCGAATGGTTGAGTGGCCTTAGCATATCATTAGCATATTATGCTTTGATTGGTTGAACGGACAACCAGATGACAGCCACTTAGCATATTAGGATATATATATTGTTGATTTCAGAGAGGAAGGGAGAAGGAGAGAGAGATAGAAACATCAATGATGAGAGAGAATCATTGATTGGCTGCCTCCTGCACGCCCCCCACTGGGGGTTGAGCCCACAACCCTGGGCATATGCCCTTGACCGGAATGGAACCTGGGACCCTTCTGTCTGCAGGTTGACGCTCTATCCACTGAGCAAACCAGCTAGGGCAACCCCTATCTTTAGAGATAATTTCTGATAGGAGTTTGGCATGTAGCTTTATAATCTGTTCAAAACTATTTTACAAAGTTAATGTGTGATTGTCTTAGGTTGGGCTGCCATAACAGAGTTTTATAGACTGGGTGGCTTGTAAACAATAGAAATTTATTTTTCACAGTTCTAGAGGCTGGGAAGTCCAAGAGCAAGGCACCAGTAGATTTTGGTGTCTGGTGAAGGCCCACTTCCTGGTTCAGAGACAGTCCTCTTCTTGCTGTGTCTTCACAGGGTGGAGGGATGTGGGAGCTTTCTGGGGTCTCTTTTATAAGGGCATTCATTCCATTTAGAATGCTCTGCCCATGACCTAATTACCTCCCAAAAGCCCCACCTCCAAATACATCAGAGATTAGGTTTCAGCGTGTGAATGTAGAGGTGACAAAGACTTTTTCTACAGCAGTAATGATGGGAAATAATGGTATTCATGTCTGCATTTTGTTTTAACATTTTATTTTGAAATAATTTTAGATATACAGAAGAGTTGCAAAGATAGTATAGAAAGTTTCAGTGTACCCTTCACTCAGACTCTCCGAATGTTAATAGCTTATATAACCCTGGTTCAATGATTAAAACTAAGGAATTAACATTGGTACAATACTATTAACTAAACTATAGACTTCATTAGAACTTTACCAGTTATTCCACTATTGTCCTTTTCTGTTCTAGGATCCCATCCAGGATCCCACATTGCATTTAGTTGTCTTGTTTCCACAGTCTCCTCCAATCTGTGACAGTTCTCAGTCTTTCCTTGGCTTTCATGATCTTGACACTAAGAGTCCAGGTCAGGTTTTTTGTTGAATGTCCCTCAATTTGGGATTGACGATGAGTTTTCATGATTAGACCAAAGTTATGCATCATGATTAGACCAAAGTTATGCATTTGGGGGAAGAATTTAAAATATATATATAATGCTGCGACTTGCTGTTTTCATTCAATAATATGATTTTGAGATATTTCTATAGTAATATATAGATCAGGCCACTTCTTTAAAATTCTCTACACAATTCCATTATGCGAGTACTAGATGCCCGGTGCACAAGATTCATGCACGGGGGGTCCTTCAGCCTGGCCTGCACCTTCTTGCAGTCCAGGACCCCTCGGGGGATGTCCGCCTGCCTGGGGGATCGGACCTAAGCTGGCAGTCAGACATCCCTCTTGTAGTCCGGGGCTCTTGCAGTCCAGGACCCCTTGCTCCATATCAGCCACCTGCAGTGGAGGCAGGAGAGGCTCCTGCCACCACCGCTGCACTTGACAGCCGTGAGCCTGGCTTTTGGCTGAGTGGCGCTCCCCCTGTGGGAGCGCACTGACCACCAGGGGGCAGCTCCTGCGTTGAGTGTCTGCACTCTGGTGGTCAGTGTGCATCATAGCGACTGGTTGTTCCGCCGTTTGGTCAGTTTGCATATTACCCTTTTATTATATAGGATGTTACATTCTATTTAGCCATTCCCCTACTGGCAGGCATTTAGGTTGATTCCAAATTATTTTTTATTAGCAATATTATGTAATTATCTTTGTGTATACCTCCATATGCACATGGAGTTATGGTAGATAATTAGAAGGGGCATTGCGGAGATATGGATTTAATAGATGTCCAATTGCCTGTAAAGTGGCTGTGCCAATTTACATTATTTTGTTATTATGAAGCTTGAAAATTGTTGCCAATCTCAGTTTTAATTTCTATTTCCCTGGCTACTACTGATGTTGGGCATCTTTTTGTATATTTATTTGGCAATTTGTATTTCCTTTTCTGTGATTGCCTATTTATATTCTTTGCACGTTTTTCTAGTGTTTTTTTTCTTATTGATTTGTTAAAAGTCCTTTAGATGTTCCTGATACAAATCCTTTGTTTTATATATTACAAATGTTTTTTCCTAGTCTGTTATCTTTGTTTCTTATTTTTGTTAACTTTTCTCATTTTTTTTGAGTTATTCCATTTCTCTGATATTTTAAATTATTTTTTCTGATTTTGCTGAAAAAAGATCTTGATTATAAAAGTAACATAAACAACACACACAATTTGGGAAATTATGGAAAAGTGTAACTAGAAAAGAAACCACCTCAAGTCTTGTCACTGAGAAAAAACCGTTATTAATATACTCAATTTCATTCTAGCCTTTTGTGCGTATGTGCATGTACATTTTTGTTTTGTTTTGTTAATCCTTACTGAGGATATTTTTCCATTGATTTTTTTTTTTTTAGAGAGAGTGGAAGGGAGGGGGAGAGAGACACACACAGAGAGAGAAACATCGATGTGAGAGAGACACATCGATTGGTTGCCTCCCGCCCATGCCCTGATCCTTTGGTCCATGGGCCAGCGCTCTATCCACTGAGCCAAACTGGCTTGGGCTGTGTGTGTACATTTTTTTGCTCAATTGAGATCACATTATGTGTACACACACACACACACACACATGATTTGCTCAGTGCTATGGTCTTTATACACAAATGCTGGCCTTTTTCCAAATGTACTTTGGTTGTGGTGGTTTTAGACTAACTTCCAACTTCTATTCTTTTTTTCCCACATATCCTAAAATATGTAGTAAGTGGGAGGTCTAAGGCCTGTCCTCAGCTGACCTGAAGTTGGCTCAAAACCACAAGAGAGGGTAGAAATGCTCCAACATAGCACATATTTCAAAATCTTGGAGGTTTTAGTTGACTGCAAGCTCAGTGAGTCAATAGCAGGTGCCAAGAACGTTCCTGTGTGAATGCAAGGCAGTAAGTCCTACGAAGAAGCTACAGTCTTTCTTTGCTCTGATGGTACCACAGACATTTGGTTCAGTCTTGGGTGACATACTCTAAAAGAGCCACAATCAGACAGACCAGGTGCTTGAGGAGCATGAGGATAAAGACCTTTAAAACCAGGGCAAAGGAGGAACAATGGAAGGAGTGGAAGATACTGGTCTGGAATAAGACCTTGGGCAGAAGTCTTCAAGTATCTGAAAAGTAGAAAGTCAAGAGAGATTAGATCTGTTTGTTTTCTGGGCCAGAGGGTGGAAGTTTCAGAAACACTTTCAAACTGGTCAGAACTGCTGAGGCCAAGGAATGCATTACTCTGGAAATAGTGGGCTTTCTGTCCTTAAGAAGTCTTCTTGCAGATGCAAATTGGTGGTGGGTGGGTAGTAGGCAGGTTGATAAACATTTCTTGAGTGCTATGACTGTGCTGAGAATCTTCCATTATCTTTTTTAGTTAATTAAAAAAGTTTTTCAATTACAGTTGACATACAATTATGTTAGTTTCAGGTGTACAACACAGAGATTAGGCATTTATATAACTTGTGAACACACTGATATGTCTACTACCCATGTGACACCATACATTGTCATTACAGTACTAGTGGCCTGGTGCACGAATTTGTGCACATTGAAAGGAAATTAATTAGAAGAAATATTTTTTTAATATATTTTATTGATTTTTTACAGAGAGGAAGGGAGAGAGATAGAGAGTTAGAAACATTGATGAGAGAGAAACATCGATCAGCTGCCTCCTGCACATCCCCCACTGGGGATGTGCCCGCAACCCAGGCACATGCCCTTGACCAGAATCGAACCCGGGACCCTTCAGTCCGCAGGCCGACGCTCTATCCACTGAGCCAAACCAGTTTCGGCAAAGAAATATTTTAATATCGCTATTTGCCCTTTCTCTATAATACAAGTGTCAACCAAATTCACGATCAACAATGATAGAAACACACGCGTGTGATTGGCGCCAGCGAGAGCTTTATGTGTATCGCACATGCACAAGTCAACTTAGCCTTTTATAGATATAGAATTAACTTGCTTAATTAGACCTGCTTTTTGATTTAGCTAAACTTTTTCCAGCCCAGTGAAGTACCCCAACTTCTCTTTCAGGTAATTGTCAGCAACACAGCAGTACGTATCAACACAAAGCAGATTATTATTGTAGATCACACAGGGAGAACAAAGGGTAAAATATTTAACTACAGCACAGTGTTTGACTATATTCTGTGCAGTGAGAAAACCTGAAGTCAATTTCAAGGTCCACCATTTCTTACTTCTTTTCAGTCCGGTCAAGTTTTTAAGCTTTCTAAATCTCCATTTTCTGGCTAATGAAAAGAAAATAGGATTCCACCGAGTCTCCTATTGACAGACTCCAGGACTTCTGTGAGGATCAAATGAGATGAGGCACAAGAAAACGCTTCACAGACATTTGGTTAAAGTGTGAAATGTTTGCACCTGGCTATAAAGCAAGTCGTGTTCCTGGGCTGTAGAAACTGCAAAGAGGCTAGTTGTTGCTGGGGAGAGGAAGCCAGGTGTTGCTATGTGACATCATTACCCAGCGCCCACATCGACGCATTTCTGGGCTGGGCTGGGTTGTGGGCTCCATTTTGCACCATGGGGTCTTGGCAGTGTTGGCTGCGATTTGGTGGGCTGTCTTTCTGGGGTGGTGGCGGGGCCTGTGTCCCATTTGGGGGAAGCTGAGTGTTGCTTTGTGGGTGCCAGGTCCATGATGCTGTTTCTCTGTGTGCATCACGGCAGCTCCTGTGTTGAGTGTCGGCCCTCTGGTGGTCAGTGTGCGTCAGAGCAACCGGTTGGACGGTCAGACACTTTAGCATATTAGCTTTTAATATACATAGATTACCAACTATATTCCCTGTGCTGTACTTTATATCCCTATCCTATTTTTATAACTGGCAATTTGTACTTTTTTAAAAGTTTAACTTGCTTTAAAAAGTTATATATATAGACTTTAAAAAGTCTATATATATAGACTTCAGAGAGGAAGGAAGAGGGAAAGAGAGATAGAAACATCAATGATAAGAATCAGGCTGACTCCTGTAAGCCCTCTACTGGGGGTCAAGCCTTCAACCCTGGCATGTGCTCTGACCCAGAATTGAACTGTGACTTTCTGGTTCATAGGTCGGTGCTCAACTACTGAGCTATATTGGCTGGGCCAATTTATACTTCTTCTTTTTTTAATGTATCTTTATTGATTTCAGAGAGGATGTGAGAGGGAGAGAGAGATAGGAACATCAATGATGAGAATCATTGATCTGCTGCATCCTACATGCCCCCCACAGAGGATCGAGCCTGCAACCCAGGCATGTGCCCTGACTGGGAATTGAACTGTGACCTTCTGGTTCATTGGTTGTTGCTCAACCAGTGAGCCACACTGGCCAGGCCAATTTGTACTTCTTAATTCCTTCCCCCTTTTCACCCATTGCCCCCAACACTTCTTCCATCAGTCAACCATCAAAATTTTCTCTGTATCTATGCGTTTGTTTTGTTTGTTCATTTACTTTTTTTTTTTAGATTCCACAAATAAGTGAAATAATATGGAATTTGTCTTTCTCTGACTGGGAATACAAACTGTGACCTTATTTCACTTAGCATAATACTCTCTAAATCCATCCATATTATCACAAATGGCAAGATTTCATTCTTTTTTATGGCTGATTAAAATAATATATATGTATATGTATATATATATCACATCTTTATCCATTTGTCTCTCAATGGACACAGGTTGCTTCCATATCTTGGCTATTGTAAGTAATATTGCAGTGAATATAGGGCTGCATATGTCAAGTTAGTGTTTTCTCATATCAGTACACAGAAGTGGAATTACTGGGTCATATGGTAATTCTATTTTTAATTTTTAAGGAGCCTCCATATTGTTTTCCATAGTGGCTGCATCAATTTACAATCCCAACAGTGCATGAGGGTTCCCTTTTCTCCACATCCTTACAAACATTTGTTTGATTTATTGAGGATAGCCATCCTGACAGGTGTGAGTTGATATCTCATTATGGTTTTAATTTGCATTTCCCCCATGATTAGTGGTGTTGAACCTATATGGTCAATTAATCTATGACAAAGGCAAGAATATACAATGGGTTAAAGTCAGTCTCTTCAATACAGGGTATTGGGAAAACTGGACAGACACATGCAAAAGAATGAATCTGGACAACTTATATCATATACATGAATAAACTCAAAATGGATTAATGACTTAAATGTTAACACATGAAACTATAAAACAACTAAAAGAAAACATTGGCAGTAAACTCTTTGACATTACTCTTAGTAATTTTTTTTGGATATGTCTCCTTCGGCAAGGGAAGCAAAAGAAAAACTAAACAAATGGTATTACATGAAACGAGTTTTTGCACAGTGAAAGAAACCATCAACGAAATGAAAAGACAATCTACTGAATGGAAGAAGATATTTGCAGTGATAACCTCCAATAAGGGGTTACTATTCAAAAGATATAAGAAACTCATACAACTTCAACACCAAAAGAACCAAACTATTTTGATTTTTTTTAGAAAAGTGAGCAGAGTCCTGGCTGGTGTGCTCAGTGGTTGAGCATTGACCTATGAACCAGGAGGTCACGGGTTCATATCCCCCCTCAGGGCACATACCAGGGTTGCAGGCTCCATCCCCAGTGTGGGACTTGCAGGAGGCAGCCCATCAATGATTTTCTCTCATCATTGATGTTTCTATCTCTCTCTCCCTCTTCCTCTCTGAAATCAATAAAAACACATTTTTAAAAAAGAACAAAAAGAACAGAGGACCTGAACAAACATTTCCCCAAAGAGGACATACAGATGGCCAATAGACATATGAAAAGATGCTCAACTTTCCTCTATTATCTTATTTCATCCTGCCAACAGCCTCTGCGGTAAGTACCATTGTTATCTCTCCCTGTGTTACAGGTGAGGGAATTGGGTACAGCGAGATCAGGTAATCCTCCCCAAGTCCAAGCATTTGTAAGTGGTAGAACTTGGATTACAACCAGTTCTGACACCTCCCAAAGCCAGTGCTTTTGGTCATCATTGGACTCAGGCCTGCTAAGGAGGTCTGGACCCGAGAGGCCTTGAGCAAGTCCATTGTACGAGAATATTCTGTGGCGGGGGGGAACGAGCGAGCCCCCTCCTCTAAGGGAAGGGCTCAGAGTGTAGGCAGAGGAGCAGGAGGTAGTCCCAGGTGGCAGTCGGCCAAGGGATGTAGACTTAAAGGACATGGAAGAGTAGTCAACGTGCGTCACCCACAGCTCGGCCACCACAGCTGTCCCGTCGTTTAAAGATGCCTAGACCCCCCGGAGGGACGGGGGCACCGTCCCGCAACGGCGCTTCCCTCCGGTCGCGCGGCCAGGGAGCGTCGCGGCAGCCTGGTTCTGCGGCTGAGTCGGGGATCGGAACAGCGCGCCGGTCCCTGGCCGGGAGCGAGCGGGGGGCGGGGCGTGGGGGCGGGGCCGAGGCCGCGGGGTTAAGGAGGGCGCGCGCCCAGGGGGCTGCGGCAGTTGCGCGCTAGGATTGCAGACGTGCGGCGAGACGGTGAGTGCGGCGGGCCCCGCGGGCGGGAGGGGCCCGAGCGGGGAGCCCGCGAGCGAGCCGGGGAGGAAGGAGTGTGCGCGGCCCGTACCCGAGGCGCCGCCTGCCCCTCCCTGCGCCCCTCAAGCCCCCCGCCCCACGCCCGAGCGCCCACCGGCGGGCCCCGTGACCCGGCACACGCGTCTCCGCTGGCCACGCAGCCGCGGGCCGCCCCGGCCTCAGCGCAAGCCTCTTCCTCCTCGCTGCGGCAACGCCCAGCCTCACGTTACGCCCGCGCCATTGTTTCTTCCGCGGTCGGCTGTCTTGGGACCGTCTTGGCCTCGGAGCGCGGCCCTTCGCCGCCTCTTAGCCTGCCTCGCTGGGTCCTGTGCTGCCCCCGCTTTTCTTTCGGGGTGCTGGCAGTCCCCATCCCTTCTCACAGAGACACCCCTTGATTCGGGTCTGCCTGTTTTTTTCTGGCCGCCGCCGGGCGTCCTCCGGTCCGCACCCGAGGCCAGCCTTTCCGGCCCTCATCCCCGGACTCGCCACCCGCCGCGCGTTCCCGGTGGACCCGAGAAGCTGGCGGACACTCCGGTAGGGTGCCATGTCGTAGGCGTTTTAGCAAGAACCGCAAAAGTTGGCATCCCCCCCCCGCACGCCGTTTTTGTCGTTTGCAGCACTTCCTGGAAAACTCGCATCGAATGGCAAGCCTCCCTAGAAACGTGCTCATTTTCCAATGGTTCCCAGGTCAGGGGTCGGCTGTTCGGTGGCGGTCCGTTCCTTTCCTTCCTTGGAGACCCCGGAAGCCGAGCGCCGAGAGCGAGATGCAGATCTGAGGCCTGAGCCATGAGTTGTGAGAGCGTTTTGGGGGTTGGATTCCAGCAGGCCTCAAGCGTTTAAAAGCAGGAGGTGGAGCTGGTGTCAGATTTGTTTTTTCCCCCCTCACGCTTTCGTCTTTTGGGCCGTTGTGTGTGAGCGTTGGAAAGTGCAGTGCTCTGCAATGACGAGTCACCATTTTAGGGTTTGTGTGTGTGTGTGTGCGCGCGCGCGCGTGTCCTGGGGCGGACAGGTTCTTCATGTCTTGATTTGGTCTCAAGGCAACGGATGCAAACGCTGCTAGCCATAATGTGAAAGAGAGTGTGTTGAAACAGTGCCCTTTACCGTGGCAACTTAATATTGTTGAGGTCTTTTAAATATTTACCACCACACTTCAATAGATTTCTCCTAATGAAGGCATCCAGGCCTGGAGAGGTTAGTTAAAGAAGACACAGCTAGTTAGCAATTAAAAGAAACTCAACATGCTAGGCAGGTGGTAGCACACACAGACGGAAATGCATTAATTAATTTAATTTATGAGAAAGGACAACGGCGGAGAGGAGAGGTTGAGAAACATCTATTTGTTGTTCCACCTATCCATGCAGTCATTGGTTGATTCCTGTATGTGCCCTTGACCAGAAATGGAACCCGCAACCTTGGCATATGGGGAGTGGTTCCTACAACCTTGGCATATGGGGAGGATGCTCTAGTCTAGCCAACTGAGCTCTCAGGCCAGGGCTGAAATGCATTTCTATTGCAATATAAGCCACCACATTTCTGTACATGGCTGTGTAATCCTCATTAATCCAGAAATTTGACTTTAGAATTTAGTAATCAATCTGTAAAGTAAGAGGGCTGAAGGAGATGTTCTGCAAAGTTTCTTTAAGTTCTAAGATATAATTCCATTGTATGAAAATTTACAATCAGCTGCAAGTTCCCAAAAGTTTTTAATTATAGGAAGATTTACATAGATATTATTTACTTACAGTATCTGCAAGCCTTATTATAGTGATATCAGGTGTATATACCTAAAGAAAGCCAAGTTACCGTGGAATGTTAGGAGGGCTAATCATCTGTAGGTTGTTTCAACAGTGTTATGGTGAAAGAAAGCACACAAAACCTGTGGGTGTGTTTTTTAATGTCTTTGTTGCTTAACTCTTACCTAAATGCTTAATTCAATGAAATAGTTAAAAAGCCCAACTTTAACATATGATTTATAATTATACGCTTCTCCTGTTTATCTAAACATAGTTTTTATGCAGTTATAATTGCTATATTCATATCATTATTAATTTAGCACTTACCCATATTTCTGGGATGCCTATGTACCTAGAAAATTTATCTCTTTTTTATTTGTATAGGGGCTTTGTAGCATGCTTTTATGCCTAGAAGTCAACAATGCCTGGCATATAGGCTCTCAGTAAATTTTTGTTGAATGAATGTAGTATTTTGAGCTGTTAAGACAACATCTGTGAACACAAATGTTAAATATCACAGGGAATATGTTAAGTGATATGTGAGTAGTAAAAGTAGAAGATAGCATCGGGTATGTTTCAGGGCATGGATTTTGGAATCTAGGTTTGAGACCTGGCTTGCCACTTAACATGCATGCAACCTTGGAGTCTTATTCAGTTTCTCTTACCATGAAAACAGGAAAAATAGAACAAATTTCACAAGGTTTTATCTATTAAGTGGGATAATTCCATTGAAGCAATACTGGCATACATTAAATTCTCTATACATGTTAGCTATTACTATTTTTTGGTACAGAGTGGAGAGATTATTGTAGGTTGGAAGAATCAGGGAGAACATACAGAAGGTGGCACAGGAGAGTAAGAAGATTCAAAAGATATATTGAGGGGTAATGAAAAAGGGTTTGGTATAGCAGTCTATATATATAAAAGTCTAAGTGACCATCGCAACTGAACGGATGACCAAACAGGCTGCGTGGGGTGACCAGGCTGGCAGGGGGTTAGTGAGGGACAACCAAACGACTGAACAGCAGGCTGTGTGGGGTGACCAGGCCGGCAGGGGGTTAGTGAGGGACAACCAAATGACTGAGCAGCAGGCTGCAAAGATGATGGCGCCCACAGCCAATAAGGAGGGAATATGCTAATTGACTGCCACGCCCTCAAAGATGGTGGCGCCCACAGCCACAAGATGGCCTGCAGGGGAGGGCAGTTGTGGGTGACCAGGCCTGCAGGGGAGGGCAGTTAGGGGCAACCAGGTCAGCAGGGAGGGAAGTTAGGGGCGACCAGGCCAGCAGGGGAGCGCAGTAGGGGGGGACCAGGCCAGCAAGGGAGGGCAGTTAGGGGCGATTGGGCCAGCAGGGGAGGGCAGTTGGGGGCGATTGGGCCGGCAGGGGAGCAGTTGGGCGTCAATCAGGCTGGCAGGGGAGTGGTTAGGGCAGGGGTGGGCAAACTTTTTGACTCGAGGGCCACAATGGGTTCTTAAACTGGACCAGAGGGCCGGAACAAAAGCATGGATGGAGTGTTTGTGTGAACTAACATAAATTCAAAGTAAACATCATTACATAAAAGGGTACGGTCTTTTTTTTTTTTTTTTAGTTTTATTCATTTCAAACGGGCCGATCTGGCCCGCGGGCTGTAGTTTGCCCACGGCTGGGTTAGGGGGTGATCAGGCTGGCAGGCAGAAACAGTTAAGGGCAATCAGGCAGGCAGGCAGGCGAACGGTTGGGAGCCAACAGTTCCGGATTGTGAGAGGGATGTCCCAGATTGGAGAGGGTGCAGGCTGGGCTGAGGGACAAACCCCCCAGTGCACAAATTTCGTGCACCAGGCCTCTAGTCTTAATAATAAAAGGCTAATATGCAAATGGTAGTTATGTGCGATCAGCAGGAGGCTTCATCCCCCTCCCAGCGGGGCTTGAGGGGGGTGGGGCCAGCCGAGTCTGAGTCTCATGCGATTTTGAGGCACAAGTGGGTGGGCGGGGACTTGACTCTGGGTCCTTTGGCGCACCTGAGACTCTGACAGGAGGGAGATTTTCATATATATTTTACTAATTTTCTTCCATCTCTGACACTTCTATTATAGAGAAAGGGCAAATAGCAATATTAAAATATTTCCTCTAATTAATCCCCTTTTAATGTGCACTAATTTCATGCACCGGGCCACTAGTAGTATGATAGAGCTGGTTAGAGAAATTTTGGTAAACTGTTTACAAGATATTCTTTCTACACGAATTTCTTGCAGTTAGAGCAAAATTAATGAAGTAAGATAACTTTTTTTGTGAATAGTTGGTATTTTGTGTGTGTGTTGTTTTGTGTGTGTGTGTGTGTGTGTGTGTTTCCATTCAGGCCTGAAAAAGTTATTTGATTTAAGGAAGTTGATAGAAAATTATTGCGGAGTGCTAAGGCCCTTGTCACTTGACACAACCATTTGAAATTTGATTGTGTTCTTTGATTGGTTACCAGAGTTTGCAGTGGCTGTTTTTTCTGTTTTAGGGAAAACAACTTGAGCAGCAAACCAATAAAAATAACAAAATTGCCAGCAGAGTAGCAAAGCTACCCGTACATACCTTTTTAGGCAGACTACAGAATCAAAAGGATTAGATTAATTTGGAGAGTGTTGAATTATTTGTTCCTACATTTTGATGGTCTTTTTTTGGTTGGGAAGCATTGTCAAGAGGGTGAGATGAAAAAATCTGCTATGTCAGGGTCTGCTTGTAAAGAGAAGGCTGTATATGTATCAGTAAGTTTAAATTTGTTGGGTATGTTTCCATTTCAAATGTTAAGTGGAATATTATGTTTTTTAAAGTTCCTTGGTCATTTTAATGAGGTTTCTCTAATGTTTTAATTTATGTAATTTAATTTTATCTTATTTTGGGGGGGATCAAACCGTTTTATTGAGGGCATTTAGATGATGGTCAGAGGGCTAGGAGGACAATGAGATCAAAGTCCTCAGCTTCTCCCTATATCCCCAGCTTCACAGCCACCAAAAAGTTAAATTTTCTTAAAAAATATGTAATATTTCAAACACATAGAAAATAATGTAATGTTAGTATAATTATAGACCATGAGAGTTATTTACTTTTCTCTTTTTATTGAATTTATTGGGGTGACACTGGTTAACAAAATTAAACAGGTTTCAGGTGCACAATTCTACAACACATCATCTGTACACTGTATTGTGTGTTTATCACCCCAAGTCAAGTCTCCGTCCATCACCATTTATTCCCCCTATATATTTTCCCCTGCTCCTCATCCCCCCAGCAGTCACTACACTGTTCCTGTTCATGAGCTTTCTCTCCCTCTGCATTTTTTGCTCAGTCCCCCTACCCCGCCCCTGCACCATCATAATTAGTTTATGTGGTTTTTTTTCCCCATTTCCTAATTGTGGGAAAGGATTTATTTATGTTTTTAAAGGGATAAAATTACAGATCAGTTGAGCCTGTATGAATCTTTGCTATCCTATTTCCCTCTCTTGCCCTCTCTCAGCAGTAAACACTGTCATGAATTCAGTAATTATTATTCCCATAATATGTATATATCCATAAAAGTGCATATATTCTTGCTTAATATATTATACATGTGATTCTGCAACTTGCTTTTTTGTTTAATGATTTTTTTACCTATTTTTACTTTTTAGTTTTTTAAACATATTTTATTGATTTTTTACAGAGAGGAAGGGAGAGGGATAGAGAGTTAGAAACATCCATGAGAGAGAAACACCCATCAGCTGCCTCCTGCACACCCCCTACTGGGGATGTGCCCGCAACCAAGGTACATGCTCTTGACCGGAATTGAACCTGGGACTCTTCAGTCCACAGGCCGACGCTCTAGCTACTGAGCCAAACTGGTCAGGGCTTTAATGATGTTTTTGATATATATCTATGTTGATAGATGTATCTTTAGTTCATTCATTTTTATTGCTCTATAATATTCCATTATACGAATAAATCAGTTTTTTTATGGATATTTAGGTACAGTGGGGCCTTGACTTACGAGTGTCCTGACTAACGAGTTTTTCGAGATACCAGCCGTCTCTCGGCCGATTTTTTGCTTTGAGTTTCGAGCTAAAATTCGGGTTACGAGCCAGCTTCAGATACCCCCCACTGCTAGTTGGCGCAGCGAACGTCACAGCGAACGCCACAACATCAGCCCAGCATCACGTGTCTCACTCGTTCACTTTAATGATTTGACATACATTTCTTTAAAATCCTCACCTGAGGATATATTTATTGATTTTAGAGAGAGGGAGGGAGAGGGAGAGAGAGAGAAACATAGATGTAATCTCTGTATGTGCCCTGACCAGGAATCGAACCTATAACCTTTTGGTGTACGGGATAATGCTCCAATCAGCTGAGCCACCTGGCCAGGCACCCCCCCACCCCCCTGAACCATTTAAAAGCAAGTTGCAGACATCATGACAGTTCAGACCTCAAAAGATTTACTTGATTAACCCTGGCTGGTTTGCTCAGTGGTTAGAATGTTGGCCTGTGGACCCAAGGGTCATGATTTCGATTCCCAATCAAGGGCACCATACCTCATTTGGGTTGCAGGTTCCCCAGCCCTAGTCAGGGCAACCAATCTATGTGTGTGTCTCTCTCTTAAGTCCATGATTCTCTCCTCCCCTCCTTCTTTCCTTCCACTCTCACTGGAAATGAGTGGAAGAAATGTCCTTAGGTGAGGATAAAAAAAAAAAATTTTACTTGAATGTCCTAAGAACAAGGATTCCTACAAAACTATAATACAGTTATCGCATTTAATATGGATGCAGCTTTATTATCTAATATCCAGTGCACATTGAAAATTTCTCAGTGGTCCCAATAATGACCTTTATAACTATTCTCCAACTCTATCCCTAGTCCAGGATCTAGTCTTAGATCAGGAATTGTATTTAGTTCCCATGTCCTTTTAGTTACTTTCAACCCACAAAAAGTCCCCAACTTTTTGTTTGAATAATACTGATACTAGTATATTTGAAGAGTCCAGGCCAGTTGTCTTATATAATGTCCCTCAGTTTGGATTTGTCTCATCATTTCTTCATGTTTTGTTTCAGATGGAATGTTTTGGCAGGAATACGTTTTAAATTTTAGTATAGCCAAATTTGTCCATCTTTTTTTTTTTTTTTATGGTTTGTCTTGTCTTTTATCCAAGTAAGTCTTCCCCTGCCCTGGCTGGTGTGGCTCAGTTGGTTGGGGGTCATCCCATGCACTGAAAGGTTGCCTGTTCAATTCCCAGTAGGGGGTGGGTCCATGTTTCCCTTTACATTGATGTTTCTCTCTCTCTCTCTCTCTCTCTCTCTCTCTCTCTCTCTCTTCCTTTCTCTCTCAAAATCAATAAAAATATATTTTTAAAGCCTTACCTACCTTGATGTCATATGGCTGTTCATCTCTATTTTCTTCTAAAACTTTAATGGTTTAGCTTTACATATTTAGGTTTATATATGCTGTTATTTCTTAGCCTACCTTTTAACATGGCTCATTTAGCATGTGTTCCACATTCTTTTTTTTTTTTTTTAATCTTCCCCCAAGGATATGTTTATTTTAGGGGGTGGGGAGAGGGGGAGAGAGACAGAGACAGAGAGAGAAAGAGAGAGAGAGAAGAGGAGAAGAGCCCTAGCTGGTTTGGCTCAGTGTATAGCACGTCAGCTTGCAGACTGAAGGGTCCCAGGTTCAATTTCAGCGAAGGGCAAATGTTCAGGTTGTGGGCTTGATCCCCAGTGGGAGGACATGCAGGGGGCAGCCAATCAGTGATTCTCTCTAATCATTGATGTTTCTATCTCTCCCTCTCCCTTCCTCTCTGAAATAAAAAATAAATAAATAAATAAATAAAAGGAACACACTTCTTTAAAAAAAGAAGAGAGAAAGATGCAGAGAGAGAGAGAGAAAAATCGATCTGTTGCCTTCTATATGTGCCCCAATCAGGGACCAAACTCACAACCCAGGTATGTACCCTGACTAGGAATTGAACCCACAACCTTTCAGTGTACAGGACAACACTCCACATCAGCAAGGGCTGTGTTACACACATTCTTTTCTGTCATTGTGTTTGTCATAAAATTGCTCTCTATAAATTCATAAGGAGAGGACAGCTTATGTTAGGTTCTAAACTTGGGCCAAATAGTGTATAAAGTAAAAATTTAGATTTACCTATTAATAGTCTAAATGTTTTACACTACAAATTTCCATTACTCTACGTATTTTTTAAAATTTGCCTAGCCCTGGCTGGATTGCTCGGTTGGTTGGAGCTTGGTCCCGTGTACCAAAAAGTTGTGGGTTCAATTCCCAGCTGGGGCCTGTACAGGAGGCAGCCGATGAATGTTTCTCTTTCACATGGATGTTTTTTTCTCTCTCTTCCTTCCTCTCTCAGGATCAATGGAAACATATCCTTGGGTGAGGATTGCAATAAATAAGTAAATAAAAATAAAGTAATTTGCCTATAAAGATGAGTATTTCATGTATTTTACTAGTTATGCTTGGAAAACATTTGGCAATCTGTTTTCCTTAACTAGTCATGTTAGAATCTAGTTAGACGTGTATCTCTAGGTTTATGTTTTAGAGCTGTTAAATAAATCAGCTAAAAGATACAGCTCGAACATTCTGTATCAACATTATAAGAATTTTAAGATATATCTATGAATTTAAGTGGTATGGTATAAATACCAAGCTGTAACTTGGAGAGTAAACAGAGTTTTTTACAAATCAGAAATCAATAAATGCCATATTTTTAGCCTTGAATTATTTATTCTATGGTAGGTTTGATGAGATAGTTTTATGTGGAACTAGGAGATGTCAGGAAAAAAAACACACCTACAAATAGGATATAGAATAATTAGATTGACATGAAAAAAATGTGTAAAATTGTATAGCTCTTGGCACCTATTGGGTACTCTGAAGTTTTGACTCTGAAAGTAGAAAGCTATTATAACATTCCTCCAAACATCAAGTACTGTATTGTGCAGAGGTTGCAGTATTAAACAGTGTGGGCTCTAGCATTATAAATAATTTATTAAGGACTATGTGTCAGCTACTATACTTAGCACCTTGCACTTATTGATGCATTGAATCTGACCATTTTGGAGTGGAAGAAACTGAAGTGATTTTACAATTTGTTTAGTCATAGAGCTCATTAGTGCTGGAGCCAGGTTTGAACCCACACAGTGTAGCTCCAGAATCTGCACACTTCATTGCAAGTATAATTCTATGACCTTGGTTAAGTTATTTAACTTCCCTATACTGTTTTCTTCTTTGTATAATGAAGATAGTAGTACCTAATTCATACTGTTGTGAGATCAGTTAGATAAAATATGTATAGTGCTTAGAATAACACATGAAAAGAAGTGACCACTTAATAAATGTTAGCTATTATTATTTCAGCATTATTAAGGCATTGTATGCATGCCTGTCCCTGACTTTTTGCCAGGAAAAGGTGGAAATACAGTGGTGATTATTTCTGCCTTTCTGATTTCTCTCTCTTTTTTTTTTTTTTTGAATATATTTTATTGATTTTTACAGAGAGGAAGGGAGAGGGATAGAGAGTTAGAAACATCGATGAGAGAGAAGCATCGATCAGCTGCCTCCTGCCCACCCCCTACTGGGATGTGCCTGCAACCAAGGTACATGCCCTTGACTGGAATCGAACCCGGGACTCTTCAGTCCCCAGGCCGATGCTCTATCCAGCGAGCCAAACCGGCGAGGGCTGATTTCTCTCTCTTTTTATTTTGTAAGAGGAAAGATAACAGTTAAAGTTGAATGGTGAGTAGAAGCTTATTTGGTAAGAGAATGAGTTCTTTTAAATATAAAGCAGAATTTATTTTTTTTTAATCCTCGAGGATTTATTTTTTCCCATTGATTTTCAGAGAGAGGAAAAGACAGAGAGAAACACTGATGTGAGAGAAACACATCGATTGGTTGCCTCCTGCAGCTGCCTCCTGCACATCTCCTACTGGGGATGTGCCTGCAACCCAGGTACATGCCCTTAGCCGGAATCGAACTCGGGACACTTCGGTCCACAGGCCGATGCTCTATCTGCTGAGCCAAATCAGCCAGGGCTGAAGCAGAATTTGTTTGCTTTTTAAAAGAATATTCAAGAATTATTACTAAAGGCACAAATTACATATTGGCTGAATGTAAAAACTAGCTCTGTTACCTTTATGCTTTTGAAAGACCTTAGTTAATTATAGCAATACTAGAGGCCTATTGCACGAAGAGATTCGTGCAATAGGCCTTCCTTTCCCCTGGCTGCCGGCACCGGTTTTCCTCCAGCACCCGGGTTCCAGGCCTTCACTCCGGCCGCAGCGGAAAAGCCAAGCCTCTTCAGCCTTCAGTCTTCGCTCCATGCCTGCGTATGCAAATTAACCGCCATCTTTGTTGGGTTAATTTGCATACTCATCCAATTGGCTGGTGGGCGTAGTGGAGTGATGCCAATTTGCATGTTTCTCTTTTATTAGTGTAGATTTCAAAATAATAGATGGCAAACTACGTATCTTCAAGCCCAATCTTTTATTTTATTTTATTTTATTTTTTATTGCTAAAAGTATTACAAAGGGTATTACATATGTGTCCTCCCCCCCCCCCCCCGCCCTTGACAATCCCCTGGCCTCCCTTACCCCCCAGTGTCTTATGTCCATTAGTTATGCTTATATGCATGCATACAAGTCCTTCGATTGATCTCTTACCCCCCTCCCTCCTGCCCCCCAACCCTCCCTGGCCTTCCCACTGCAGTTTGACAATCAGTTTGAGGCAGCTCTGCCTCTGTATCTATTATTGTTCAAAAGTTTGTAATGGTCTTTATTATCCATGAATGAGTGAGATCATGTGGTATTTTTCCTTCATTGACTGGCTTATTTCACTTAGCATAATGCTCTCCAGGTCCATCCATGCTGTTGCAAATGGTAAGAGTTCCTTCTTTTTAACAGCAGCATAGTATTCCATCGTGTAGATGTACCACAGTTTTCTAATCCATTCATCTACTGATGGGCACTTAGGCTGTTTCCAGATCTTAGCTATGGTGAATTGTGCTGCTATGAACATATGGGTGCACATATCCTTTCTGATTGGTGTTTCTGGTTTCTTGGGATATATTCCTAGAAGTGGGATCACAGGGTCAAATGGGAGTTCCATTTCCAGTTTTTTGAGGAAACTCCATACTGTCTTCCATAGTGGCTGCACCAGTCTGCATTCCCACCAGCAGTGCACAAGTGTTCCTTTTTCTCCACATCCTCTCCAGCACTTGTCGTTTGTTGATTTGTTGATGATAGCCTTCTGACAGGTGTGAGATGGTACCTCATTGTTGTTTTGATTTGCATCTCTCGGATGATTAGTGACTTTGAGCATGTTTTCATATGTCTCTTGGCTTTCTGACTATCCTCTTTTGAAAGGTGTCTATTTAGATCCTTTGCCCATTTTTTGATTGGATTGTTTATCTTCTTTTTGTTAAGTTGTATGAGTTCCCTATAAATTTTGGAGATTAGGCCCTTATCAGATATGATGTTGGCAAATATGTTTTCCCACGCAGTGGGTTTTCTTGTTGTTTTGTTGATGGTTTCTTTTGCTGTGCAGAAGCTTTTTATTTTGATGTAGTCCCATTTGTTCATTTTCTCTTTAGTTTCAACTGCCCTAGGAGCTGTATCAGTGAAGAAATTGCTTCTGCATATGTCTGAGATTTTGTTGCCTTTGGATTCTTCTAGAATTTTTATGGTTTCCTGTCGTACATTTAAGTCCTTTATCCATTTTGAGTTTATTCTTGTGTATGGTGTAAGTTGGTGGTCTAGTTTCATTTTCTTGCATATATCTGTCCAATTTTCCCAACACCATTTATTGAAGAGACTATCTTGGCTCCATTGTATGTTCTTGCCTCCTTTGTCAAATATTAATTGAGCATATTGGTTCGGGCTAATTTCTGGACTCTCTATTCTATGCCATTGATCTATATGTCTGTTCTTGTGCCAGTACCAGGCAGTTTTGAGAACAGTGGCTTTGTAATACAGCTTGATATCTGGCATTGAGATCCCACCTACTTTGTTCTTTCTCAGGATCGCTGCAGCTATTCGGGGTCTTTTTTTATTCCAGATGAATTTTTGGAGAGTTCGTTCTAGATCTTTGAAGTAGGCCATTGGTATTTTAATGAAGCCCAATCTTTTAAAATGTTTTCTTTACATACTCTCTTATTCCTTTGTGTCAGTATCCATGTTACTGAAGATCTGGCATTGCTCAAAACATCCTTTGGAAGTGACCTTAATATGTAGAACAGATAAGTAGCATTCTGTGTGGTATGGCAGAGAATGGAATTCTAGGAGTAACAGCAGTAGAATGTTCAGGAGAACATGACAAGTTCAGGTCTTTTTTGTATAATTTTGAAACTTTAGGAAAATGGAAATTTATATTTTTCTAGTCGCAGTTTCAGATTAGAGATTGGAACATGTTTTGCTTGAAGAAGAAAAACACATTGTCAAGGCAACAGGTACTGCGTTTCTCACTTGACAAGGGTTCTCAGTTTTATTTTCCACCGGTGTACAAGGAACTTTTTGTTCAAAGGCCTGATGTTAAAACATTAGCAACATACTGTGTTAATCAAGCCAAGAATCTTACGCATTTCTGAACCAAGAGTAAGATTTCACAAAGATTCATTTAGACTCAGTGGTTCTCAACCTTCCTAATGCCGCGACCCGTTAATACAGTTCCTCATGTTGTGGTGACCCCCAACCATAAAATTATTTTTGTTGCTACTTCATAACTGTAATTTTGCTACTGTTATGAATTGTAATATAAATATCTGATATGCAGGATGTATTTTCATTGTTTGCGACCCACAGGTTGAGAACGCTGATTAGAGCATTAAAAGGAACTTGTACAATATTCTTGCATTTTCAGGCTTACACAGAATTAGCTTCTGAAAGGCAAAGAGCTCAAGTCTAGAGGTTTGAGTTTTATTTCTGCCGGTGTGTAGCAGACCATTCAAGAAACTGGGGTTGTCTAGTAGCAAACACAGTAAGCTTCACCCTCTTGGAGCTTATAATTTAGAGAAAGGGACTAACAGTGCGCACACTATCAAATATATTATGTCTGGAAGTGTTAATGTGCAAAAAAGAAAAATAAAGCAGGGTAAGAGAATAGCAAGTGATATGTGTGGGTAGATAAGTGTGATTTTATTAATTCAAATTTGTTAGCCTTCTGCATCACTTGATGTGCAAACTGAAGTTGGCCTTTGATAGGAATGTTATAGTGCAACGTGAGGCAAATTACATAAAGAACTCTGAATGAGCCCAGTGTGGCTCAGTTGGTTGAGTGTCGTCCAGTGCACCTAAAGGTTGCCAGTTTGATTCCCAATTGGGGCACATGCCTGGCTTTCTGGTTTGGACCCCTTTTAGGTGTGTGAAGGAGGCAGCTGATCAATGTTTCTCTCTCACATTCATGTTTCTCTCCCCCTCTCTTCCTCTCTCTAAAATCAATAAAAACATTTAAATCATTAAAAAAAAAACTGAATGAGGATAGCAAAATGAAAAATGAACAAAACCCCTTTGTCATGAACTGCTTAAAACTATTTACTCATGTGTCAAGGACTAAGGTTATCAAGGGCTTTGTGTAAAATGTGCCTACTTAGTATGCTACCAGGCATGCAAATGGAGGATATAGCTTTAACTATTCTTCTTCCATAAAGTAAACCAGGGTTGGGAACCTTTTTTCTGCCAAGGGACATTTGGATATTTATAACATAATTCGAGGGCCATACAAAATAATCTACCTAAAAATTAGCCTGCTATATTTGGTCAAACATTTAATTAGTAGTAACTCACCCCTAATGCCTTGGCAGGGCCAGACCAAATGATTCCTTGTGGGCCAGATGTTCCTCACACCTGAAGTTAACTTTTTTACTGTGTGTAATATGCAATTAAAGTTGTATTTATGAAAACCAAAATAAGCCCTGGCCAGGTAGCTCAGTTGGTTCCATCCATCAGAGTACTATACAAGAATCAACCAACGAATGCATAAGTAAGTGGAACAACAAAATCCATGTTTTTCTCTCTCTCCTGTCGCTCTCGCTCTTACCCTCCCTCCCACACCCTCCTTCCTTTCTCTCTCAAAAAATCAAGCCCCTACTGATCTCAGTGGTTGAGCATTGGAGTTGACCTATGAACCAAGAGGTCACGGTTTGATTCCTGGTCAGGGCACATACCTGGGTTGCCGGCTCGTTTCCCCCTGGGGACCTGTAGGAGGCAGCCAATCAATGATTCTCTTTATTGATGTTTCTACCTCCTCTCTGAAATCAATAAAAAAAAAAATCAATAAAAAGAAAAGACTAAAATAAATTTTGGTTGGTGAGAAAGTTTGAAGAAACCATTCAAAATTTGTTCCAAATGGGGTGGAGGGATGGGTTAAAAGGGGTCGATGGTGGGGGGGCGGGAATGGGGACATGTAATACTTAAAACAATAAAGACTTAAAAAGAAATTTGTTTCAAAGTAGTGTTCAGTGTTCTTAGGATGAGAATGGTTGATTATAAAACTTATAAATTCCAAGTTTTATATTTCACAAAATCCAATGAAGTTTAATAAAACACTGAGTTCATATTTACTTACTAGTATTTTATTATCTATATTGACACATTTAATTCCATTGAAAATTGAATATTTGTTAGGGCCTTCCCATAGCCAAAGGTATTGAGAAAATCAGATCAGTAGTCCTCCAGGGTGAAGAAAACATGACTTTTTGGCTCATTCTCTATAAATTTCTGTGTGTTTGTTTAATAATGCACATACTATATTGGAGATACATGTTCAAAAGTTTTCCCAATGGAATGTTACTAAAAAAAATTTGTCTAAATCACAGCGGCATGATAATGCCAAAATATATTCTGTCAGGGCTCCGAGTTTTGGAGTAGAGGATATTTCAATGCTAATTAAATATATTTGGGTCACTAAAACAAGCAAAAAAGAAAAATGAATATATGATTCAAACTGCCATATGTATTAAACCCTTTGCCTGATGATAGGCCTTTAATATATATTATATTTAAGTGCTACTCACTTCTTTCCAAGTGAATTACTGATGTGACCTGAAACAGACATTTAAAACGGCTTTATTAACCAGGCTGCAGGTTGCTAATAACCAGGCTTACCCCACAGTTTCAGTTACTCTTGCTTCCTGTTTTTAGCAGTTGCCTGGAGCTGTTGGGGCAGCTGGTTTCCCTTTCTTTGGGGGAAGGTGATGTTAGTGATGAAGGAAACTGTGTATTTGCCTGTGAAATATTTTTAAAGTGTGAGACTATAATATTTTAAATGTTTAAGAGTTTATTTCAGTTGTTATTCTTCAGGTACACTACTTTGCACGCTGGATATTTTATATTGAAACAGAATTATCTAACTGTACCATTTATCACTATTGTTTGAAAGGAATTAAAATTAGAGCTTTTTATTTAATATTAGCTGCTGCTGCACTTATTGAAAAACTACTCTTAAGCTTGACACTGTAAACAGGTGGCAAGTGAAATGTTTACCTACTTTTTGGAACTCTTGTTTTTTGTTGTTTTTTTTTTGCTAGATGATAATCATCTTTAATTTTATTGTTACTATGAAATATAGTTAAGCATTAGATAGACTTTCTGGATAGAGTTCAAAAGTCTGTCATAATAATGTTATGACATGCTAGATAAAATAATAGGAAAACTGTCATTTGAGAAATTGTTTGAAGATACTGATTTAAGAAAATTTCACCCCTTTAGCTTCACATAAATGTGTACCCCATTTTAGTGATAATATGGTTATTTAATTATGTTTATATTTTTAGTTGAATAAAATTTTGTGTGACCTTTGCTGAGACTATAAGTTGAATTTTTGAAATAAAATGTATTTATTTTATCCTGGCCTGTTTGGCTCATTGATTAGAATATTGGCTCTCAGAACTAAGAGTCATGGGTTCAATTCCCAGTCAAGGGCATGTACCTCAATTGCAGGTTCGATCCTCAGCCCTGGTCAAGGTGCATGTGGAGACAACCAGTCAATGTGTCTCTCTCTCTTTCTCACCCTCACCCTCCCCTCCCTTTCACTTTCTCTAAAAAAAAAAATCAATAGAAAAAAGATCCTCAGGTGAGGATTAAAAAAAAGATATTTTTCTTAATCCATGAGTGATACAAGAAAGTACTTTGAATTTTTCCTGCAAATAATTTGAAGAAAGTAATTTTAAAAATGAGAGAAATCTCTTCTTAGTGTAATTACTACCTCTAATTTGTTAGGAATGAGAAAATAAAGCCTGACTTTAAAAAATAGTTTTATTGAAGTATAAATTCGTGTAACAATCTGCACATGTTTAGAACGTGCCATAAGTTTTGACATATGGAGACACCTGTGAAACAGTCACTATAATCAAGGTAATGAACATACATCATCCCCCAAAGTTTCCTTGGGGCCCTTCCCAGCCTTACTGTTTCACCCCAGGCAACCACTGATCTGTTTTCTGTCACTATAAATTAGTTTTCATTTTTTAGAATTTTATGTAAATGGAATCATTTTTTTTCTTTCACTCAGGATAATTTTGATATTTAGGTTGTATACCAGTAGTTCATTGCTTTTTATTGCATAGTAGTATTCTGTTTTATGAAGTACCACAGTGGGTCCTTTAACCTGTTCATAAGACCTTTAACCTGTTCATAAGACATTTGGGTTGTTTTCAGTTTCTGACAATTACAAAGCTGCTATGGAATATTTGTCTATAAGTCTTTATATAAATATATGCTTTAATTTCTCTTGGATAATTACTTAGGAGTAGGAAGGTTGGGACATAGATACAGATTTAACTTTTAAAGAAATGGCAAATATTTTTTCAAAGTGTTGGTCCCATTTTTATATACTCATCAGCAGTGTATTAGAGTTCTAGTTGCTGTGTATCCTCACCACATTTGGCATGGTCGGTCTTTTTTTTTAAAATGTTTTTATTGATTTTTGGAGAGAGAGGAAGGAAGAACGAGAAATAAGAGAGAAATGTCACTGTGGGAGAGAAACATTGATCCCATCACAAATCCAGACTGGGGACTGAATCTGCAATCTGGTCACGTGCCTTGACCGGGACTCGAAACTGCAACACTTCAATGCATGGGATGACGCTCAGCCAACTGAGCCGCAACAATCAGAGCAAGTCTTTTTAATTTTGAATGTTCTAATAGGCATATAGTGGAATCTCACTGTGGTTGTAATTTGCATTGCCCTGATGATAAATGATGTTGAACACCTTCCATGTGCTTATTTGCCATCTAAATATCTTTTTTGATGAAACATCTGTTGAAATCTTTTGCCTATTTTTTAATAATTGGATGTTTGTCTTATTGCATTTTGGGAGTTCTTTATATATTCTGGATACAAGTCCTTTTATCAGATATATGATTTGTAAATATTTTCCTCCAGTTTACTTCTCCCCCACAGGAGAGATAGATAACATTTTAATGGAAACACAATTATATGAAAATATAATTTTGTCCTGTTTACTTCCTAAGGGAATAAAGTATTTTAAATGTTTTACATCACTCATATAAACCATAATATACAAAACAGATTAACATGATTTATAATGCTAATCTTATGGTGAGTTGATTTATTGTTTGTGTTATTTTATATATCACTCCCTCATTTTTACTCAGGCCTCTGAACAAATGTTACCTCCTCATAGAGGCCTTCAAAGGTTTTCCTATTTACAATATGACCACTATCATTCTTTATTTCCTCACCTTATTTATTTGATTCATACTATATACCACCGGTCGCTACCTGACACAATCCTCTATAATAAAAGCCTAAATAGGCTAAGTGTCCAGTCAACCGGTTGGCTGTTCAACCAATCAAAACATAATATGCTAATGATATGCTAAGGCCGCTCAACTGCTTGCTATGACATGCACTGACTGCCAGGGGGCAGATGCTCCAACTGGTATATTAACTTGCTGCTGGGGTCTGGCTGATCCGAACTGAGCGAGATGGGCCAGACACACCCTGGAGCCCTCCCACAGCCCCTCCCCGGCTGGCCAACCTCCCGCATCTCTCCCCAGCCCCGATTGTGCACCAGTGGGGTCCCTCGGCCTGGCCTGTGCCCTCTCACAATTCAGGACCATTCGGGGGATGTTGGAGAGCCGGTTTTGGCCTAATCCCACAGGCCAGGCCAAGGGATCCCACTGGTGCACAAATTCGTGCACTGGGCCTCTAGTATATATTTGATTACTCTCTGACTCCTCCACTAAAAAGTAAGCTCCTTTAGGCTGAGAACTTGTCTCCTTTTTTGTAGTTTATCTTTCCCTTCTCTTTTTTTGGTTTGCTTTTTAAATTACGTTTATTTAGCATATGTACACATAAAAGAGAAATTGCCCTCTGATCCCACCTAGCAGAAAACATGCACAAACCCAGGGTATATGCAAGGGAAGGGGCCCGTGGCCCCAAGTTAGTGGTTGGGATGGTGGAATCCTGTGAGTCAAGCCTCAATCAGGAGAGGGCTGGACTGAAGTGTCAGGCAGACTGAAGCTCCTGCTGCTGGACCTGAAATAAGCATGCACCATAGCCAAAGATCTGTTTGATGCCCTTGATGTAGTAGCGCTGCCAGCCCTGCCACGTCCTCCCCTCCTCAGGAACAAGGTTTTTTGGTTTTCCTTCTCTTAAAGTGTCTTTTGAAGAGCAGAAGTTTTAGATTTTGGTGAAATCTAATTTATAAATTTTTTTTTTATCAATTGCGGGGGCTTTTTGGTGTTGGCACTAAGGATTTTGATTAACTCAAAAGCTCAAAGGTTTTCTCCTATTTTTTTCCCTAGAAGTTTTATAATTTTAGATTTAACATTTAGGTCTATGATCCATTTTGAATTAACTTAGTATCTCTGTTGTCTTTTTAGCTATAGCATTTTGGTGATTGTTTTAGGGTATATGCGGTGTATGTTATGCATCTTGACCTTGTCACAGTCTGCTTTCAAGTAATATACTATGTCTCTGTTTTATAATTTTAGATTTTACATTTAGGCCTATGATCCATTTTGAATTTACTTTTTTTTCTTTTGATTCTTTATTGTTTAAAGTATTACATATGTCTCCCCTTTCCCCCCTTGACCTCTCCTCGCCTCCCCCCCCCCAGCACATGCCCTCACCCCCCTCGCCCCCCCCACCCCGTCTGTGTCCATTGGTTATACTCATATGCATTCATACAAGTCCTTTGGTTGATCTCTTATCCCCTCACCCCCCGCCTTCCCTCATAGGTTGGACAGTTTGTTCGATGCTTCTATGACTCTTGTTCTATCTTTTTTTTTTTTGATATATTTTATTGATTTTTTACAGAGAGGAAGGGAGAGAGATAGAGAGTCAGAAACATCGATGAGAGAGAAACATCGATCAGCTGCCTCCTGCACATCTCCTACTGGGGATGTGCCCGCAACCCAAGTACATGCCCTTGACCGGAATCGAACCTGGGACCCTTCGGTCCGCAGGCCGACGCTCTATCCACTGAGCCAAACCGGTTTCGGCTTGTTCTATCTTTGTTCATCAGTTTATGTTGTTCATTATATTCCACAAATGAGTGAGATCATGTGATATTTATTTTTCTCCAACTGGCGTATTTCGCTTAGCATAATGCTCTCCAGGTTCATCCATGCTGTTGCAAATGATAAGAGTTTCTTCTTTTTTACAGCAGTGTAGTATTCCATTGTGTAGATGTACCACAGTTTTCTAATCCAGTCATCTGCTGATGGGCACTTAGGCTGTTTCCAAATCTTAGCTATGGTAAATTGTGCTGCTCTGAACATAGGGGTGCATATATCCTTTCTGATTGGTGTTTCTGTTTTCTTGGGATCTATTCCTAGAAGTGGGATTACTGGGTCAAATGGAAGTTCCATTTTTAATTTTTTGAGGAAACGCCATACTGTTCTCCAGAGTGGCTGCACCAGTCTGCATTCCCACCATCAGTGCAAGAGGGTTCCTTTTTCTCCGCATCCTCGCCAGCACTTGTCATTTGTTGATGATAGCCATTCTGACAGGTGTGAGGTGGTACCTCGTTGTTTTGATTTGCATCTCTTGGATGATTAGTGACTTTGAGCATGTTTTCATATGTCTCCTGGTCTTCTGTATGTCCTCTTTTGAAAAGTGTCTAGTATTTAGGTCCTTTGCCCATTTTTTTTTTTGATTGGATGGTTTATCTTCCTTTTGTTAAGTTGTATGAGTTCCTTATAAATTTCGGGGATTAAACCCTTATTGGAGATAATATTGGCAAATATGTTCTCCCATGCAGTGGGCTTTCTTGTTGTTTTGTTGGTTTCTTTTGCTGTGCAGAAGCTTTTTATTTTGATATAGTCTCATTTGTTTATTTTCTCCTTAGTTTCCAATGCCCTGGGAGTTGTGTCGGTAAAGATATTGCTATGACATATGTCTCCTGTTTTGTTGCCTTTGGCTTCTTCTAAGATTTTTATGGTTTCCCGTCTTATGTTTAAGTCCTCTGTCCATTTTGAGTTTATTTTTGTGTATTATTTTGTGTAAGTTGGTGGTCTAGTTTCATTTTTTTGTATGTATCTGACCAATTTTACCAACACCATTTATTGAAGAGACTGTCTTGACTCCATTGTATGCTCTTGCCTCCTTTGTCAAATATTAATTGAACACAATGGCTTGGGTCAATTTCTGGGTTCTTTGTTCTGTTCCATTGGTCTATATGTCTGTTCTTGTGCCAGTACCAGGCAGTTTTGAGGACAATGGCTTTGTAGCATACTAGGAGCTTGATATATCTGGGATTGTGATCCCTCTAACTTAGTTCTTTCTCAAGATTGCTGTAGCTATTTGGGGTCTTTTTTTGTTCCAGATGAATTTTTGGAGAGTTTGTTCTAGGTCTTTGAAGTATGCCGTTGGTATTTTAATGGGGATTGCATTGAATCTATAGATTGCCGTGGGTAGTATGGACATTTTAATGATGTTGATTCTACTGATCCATGAACACAGTATATTCTTCCATTCATCCTGTGTCTCTTTTTTCAGCATCCTGTAATTTTCTGAGTAAAGGTCTTTTACTTCCTTGGTTAAATTTATTCCTAGGTATCTTAATTTTTTTTGTTGCAATGGTAAATAGGATTGTTTTTTTAGTTTCTCTTTCTGTGAGTTCATTATTGGTGTATGAAAAAGCCATAGATTTCTGGGTATTAATTTTGTATGCCGCTACATTGCCAAATTCATTTATTCTAGTATTTTTTTGATGGAGTCTTTAGGGTTTTCTGTGTACAATATTATGTTACCTGCGAATAATGACAATTTTACTTTTTCTTTACCAATTTGGATGCCTTTTATTTCTTCTTGTCTGATGGCTATGGCTAGCACTTCTAGTACTATGTCGAACAGGTGTGGTGAAAGTGGGCATCCTGTCTTGTTCCTGTTATTAGCGGAAATGGTTTTAGTTTTTGCCCATTGAGTATGATGTTGGCTGTAGGTTTGTCATATAAGCCTTTTATTATGTTGAGGTATTATCCCTCAATTCCCACTTTGCTGACAGTTTTTATCAGGAAAGGGTGTTGGATTTTGTCAAATGCCTTTTCTGCATCAATTGATATGATTGTGTGGTTTTTGTCTCTCAGTTTGTTTATGTGATCTATCACGTTTATTGATTTGCGGATATCGTACCAGCCTTGCATCCCTGGAATAAATCCCACTTGGTCATGGTGTATGACAGTGGTTCTCAACCTTCCTAATGCCGCGACCCTTTCATACAGTTCCTCATGTTGTGGTGACCCCCAATTTCATTGTTATAAATTGAACATAATTAAAGCATAGTGATTAATCACAAAAACAATATGTAATTATATATGTGTTTTCTGATGGTCTTAGGCGACCCCTGTGAAAGGGTCGTTCGACCTGTGAAAGGGTCGTTCGACCCCCAAAGGGGTCGCGACCCACAGGTTGAGAACCGCTGGTGTATGATCTCTCAAATGTAATGCTGGATCTGATTTGCTAGAATTTTCCTTGGGCACAGCCTTCACTGCATCCCATAAGTTTTATGTTGTGCTTTTGTTTTCATTTGTCTCTTATTTTCTAGTTTTCATTGTGATTTCTTCTTTAACCCATTGGTTATTTAAGAGTGTTGCTTAATTTCCACATATTTGTGAATTTTATAGTTTTCCTTATTATTGATTTCTGGCTTTCTTCCATTGTGTAGGAGAAGATACTTTGTATGGGTTAGTTTTTAAAACATTTATTGTTTAAAGACTTGTTTTGTGGTTGAACATAATGTTATCCTGGGTAATGTTCCATGTTTACTTGAGAAGAATGTGTATTCTGTATTGAGTGTAGTCTATATATGTCTGTTAGGTTTAGTTAGTTTATGGTGTTCAAGTCCTTTATATCCTTATCAATATTCAGTCTTTGATGTTCTATCCATTATTGGAAGTGTGGTATTGAAGTATCCAACTATTATGGTAGAACTATCTGTATTAATATTTGCTTCATACATTTTGGGGCTGTGTTGTAGGGTGCATATATGTTTACAATTGCTGTGTCTTCTTTGCAAGTTGACCCTTTTGTCAATATAATGCATTCCTTTGTCTTGTAACAGTTTTGGACTTAAAAGTAAGTTATGTCTGATAGTAATAGTATAGCCACTTTGGCTCTATTTGGTTATTATTTGCATAGAATATCTTTCCCTATCCTTCCCATTTCAATTTCAGTGTGTGTCTTTGGATCTAAAGTGAGCCTCTTGTAGACAACATATAGTTGGAGTATTTTTTTTAAATATATTTTTATTGATTCAGAGAGGAAGAGAGAGGGAGATAGAAACATCAATGATGAGAGAGAATCATTGATCGGCTGCCTCCTGCATACCCCTACTGAGGATCGAGCCTGCAACGCAATCATGTGCCCTTGACCCTGGACCCTTCAGTTCGCAGGGCGACGCTCTATCCACTGAAGCAAACCAGCTAGGGCCGGAGTATGTCTTTTAAATTTTTTTCTGTCAACCTCTGCCTTTTGCTGGGGGAGTTGAAATCACTTACATTTAAAGTAATTACTGATAAGGAAGGACTTACTTTTGCCTTTTGCTGTTTGTTTTCTGAGTGGCATATTTTTGGTTTCTTATTTCCTCCATTACTGCCACCTTTTGTGTTTAGTTGATGTTTTTACTGAACTGTTTTAATTCCTTTCATCCGTAAATTTTAATAATATTGTATTTTTATTCAGTTTAAAATAATTTATAATTTCTCCTTTGATTTATTCTTTGACCAGTGGGTTATATAAAAGTGTGTTATATAGTTTTCAGATAGTTGGGAATTTTCCAGATATTTTTCTGTTACTATAATTTAACTTCATTATGACCAGTGGACATAATTTAATTTATAAGACTTGACTTTTAAAAAAATGTGTTGAGACTTGTGTTATGGCTTAGAATATGATTTATTTTGGTAAATGTTCTATGTGTACTTGAAAAGAATGTATATTCTGCAGTTGTAAGGTGGACTATTTTATAAAGGTCAATTCTGACAAGTGGATGATAGTGTTCAGTCTTTTCTATCCTTTTTTTTTTTTAACCCTCACCCGAGGATATTTTTCCATTGATTTTTAGAGTAAAGGGGAGGAGGAGAGACAGAGAAAGAGAAACATCAATGTGAGAGAGATACATTGATTGGTTGCTTCCCACACACACTGTTACCACACACACTGTTACCATGGCCGGGATCAAGCCTGCAACTCAGGTACATGCCCTTGACTGCAGTCGAACCCGGGACGCTTCAGTCCACGTGGCGATGCTCTATCCACTGAGCCAAACCAGCTAGGGCTCTTTCCTACCCTTAACTGATATTCTCTCTACTTGTTCTGTTAGTTATTGAGAGATTATTTAAATCTCCAGTTATAATTGTGGATTTGTCATTTTTTTCCTCGTTCTATCTGTTTTTGCTTCGTGTATTTTTTTAAAATATATTTTTCTTTATTGATTTCAGAAAGGAAGGGAGAGGGAGAGAGAGATAGAAACACCAATGATGAGAGAGAATCATTGATCGGCTGCCTCCTGCACACCCCCTACTGGGGATCGAGCCCGCAACCCAGGCATGTGCCCTTGGCCGGAATCAAACCTGGGACCCTTCAGTCCCCAGGCTGACGCTCTATCCACTGGGCCAAGCTGGCTGGGGCTGCTTCGTGTATTTTAAAGCTCATGTTATTAGATGTACATAAGCATTTATGATTATTATGTGCTGTTGATAAGTTGACCTGTTAACATTAAGAAGCGGGCCTCCTTATCCCTGGTAATATTCTTTGATCTGAAGTATACTTTGTTAATAGCAATATAACCATTCCAGCTTCTTTTTGATTAGAGTGTTTAGATATTTTAAATTTAATGTGATTTTTAAAAATATGGTTGCGTAAAATTCTATCACCTTGCTATTTTTCCGTTTGTCCTATTTGTTCTTTGTTTTCCTTTTCTCTCTTTATCTCTTATTTTGGGTTGATTATTTTGTTTCCAGATTATCTCTTTTTAGCTATAACGTTTTGGTGTGATTTTGGTGATTGTTTTAGGGTGTATGGTATGCATCTTTACCTTGTCACAGTCTGTTTTCAAGTGATATTATATGATTTCACTAGAGGCCCGGTGCATGAAATTCATGCACAGGGGGTGGAGGGTCCTCTTAGCCCAGCCTGCACCCTCTCCAATCTGGGACCCCTCAGGGGATGTCCGACTGCCGGTTTAGGCCCAATTCTGGGGATCGGGCCTAAACCGGCAGTCGGATATCCCTCTCACAATCCAGGACCGCTGGCTCCTAACTGCTCACCTGCCTGCCTGCCTGATTGCCCCTAACTGGCCCCCCTGCCAGCCTGATCATCCCTAACCGCCTCTGCCTGCCAACCTGATTGCCCCCAACTGCCCCCTCCACGCCTGGTTGCCCCACACAGTCTGCTACTTAGTCATTTAGTCGGCCCTCACTAACCCCCCTGCCGACCTGGTTACCCCACACAGCCTGTTCAGTCGTCCGTTTAAATGTTTCGGATGTGACGGCCCCTGGCTCTTTATATATACAGATATATTCTGTAAGAATCTTATAATACTTTGTTTCTATTTTGCCCCTACCCACTTTTGGGCTATTGCTGTCATATATTTGACTTACACATGTGTTATACACCTCACAGTACATGGTTATTAGTTTTGCTTCAAACAATTACTTTTTAAAAGATTTACTAGTAGGAAAAAATTTTAAAATATTCATTCCTTTGTGTAATTGATTTTCTTTTTGTATTATTTTCCTCTTACCTGAAAGACTTCCTTTAAAATTTTTTTTAGTCTGCTGGTGGTGAATTCTTTCAGCTTTTGTATGTCTGAAAATTTTTTTATTGTATTTTTATTCCTGAATGGTATTTTTGCCAGGTAAAGAATTCTAGGTTGACACTTTTTTCTTTTAGTATTTTAAAGATGTTTCTCTACTTTTCTCTAGTTATACTGTTTCAGATGAGAAATCTGCTTTTTTCTTTTCTCTTCAGCTTTTTTTAAGCTGGAAATTCAGTTTTATTTAATTTTTCTTGAGTATTTGCTTCTTTAAAACACGTTTTTAATTTTTCAATTACAGTTGACATTCAATACTCTATTAGTTTTAGGTATATTGCATAGTGGTTAAACATTTATATAACTTATAAAGTGATCCCCTCAAGCCTAGTACACACCTGGTACCATACATAGTTATTACAATGCTATTGACTGTATTCCTTATGTTGTACCTCACATACCCATGACTATTTTGTAACTGCCATTTTGTACTTAATCCCTTCACTGTTTTCACCCAGCCCCCCCAACCCTCCTTCTATCTGGCAACTCTGTGTTTATGAGTCTGTTTTGTCAAACATTGGTATTTTAATAAAATGTTATTAAATTCCTTATCTTAAAGAGGATATTTTTCATCCTTATTTAGAACTATTTACAGATGAAAATCTTAAAAATATAAATGAAACCTAGAACTGTCTAGTTTTAAGGTATTTAAGGTAGATACTTAGTTGTTCACCTTGTTTTGTTATTATTTTTTAAAATATATTTTTATTGATTTCAGAGAGGAAGGAAGGGAGAGAAAGATAGAAACATCAATGATGAGAGAGGATCATTAATTGGCTGCCTCCTGTACACCCTCTACTGGGGATCAAGCCTGAACCTGGGGATATGCCCCATTGGGAATGGAACCATAACCTCCTGATCCATAGGTCGATGCTCAACCTCTGAGCCATGCCAGCTGGGCTGAAAAATAAATTTTATATAAAAATGTAAATGTATGATAAAATTAGAAATCAAATATTCATTACTTATTTTTATACCACTTTCGATTGAGCTTAGTTTATTGATTTAGAAATTGTTTACTTTGCACATTTTGAAACATTAACTAAAAATTATATATTTTCATAAATCTGTCATCTCAGTCCCTTTTCTAGAATTTAGGATTAAAGTTAGTTATGCTTTATTATTTTGAAGTGATGTATATGATCTTTCTGGATAGAAATTATCATATGAAACATTTTCCTTAATTCATATGCTTTAGAAGTGTCAGTATATTTTTTAGTATATTTACTATATTCGGTACATTGCAACAGATAATTATATCAGGCAGTTGTAAAATAAAGTTTTTCAATTTTTAAGAAATCAGATGTCAGCCGGGCCGGTGTGGCTCAGTTGGTTGGGTGTTGTCCTATGTATGCACCAAGAGGTCACTGGTTCTATTCCCAGTCAGGCTACATGCCCAGGTTGCTAGTTTGATCCCCGGTAGGGTATGTGTGTACAGGGAGGCAGCCAATCAATCTCTATCTCTATCTCTCTATCTCTCTCTCTCTCTCTCTCTCTCTCTCTCTCTCTCTATCTCTCTATCTCTCTATCTCTCTCTCCCACCTCCCCTCCCTTCCACTCTAAAAATCAATGGAAAAAATATCCCCAAGTGAGGGTTAAAAAAAAAAAATTAAAAAAAATATATATGTATTTTTAAAAATCAGGTATCATTATTAAGCTTCTAAATTAAATACTGATTTTCTTTTCTAGAATTCAGCGTACAATTAAAATGACAACCTCCTGGAGTGATCGGTTACAGAATGCAGCAGATCTGCCTGCCAACATGGATAAACATGCCCTGAAAAAGTATCGGCGAGAAGCCTATCATCGGTAAGTATTTTGTCTATTTAATCCTCAAAACAGCTTTATAAAGTGTACATATTTATCTTTATTTTACAGATAATGAAATAAATGTTCAGAGAAGTTAGGTAATTTATCCTAGATTATATAGTGAACTTATGGCTCAAGTCTAGTCCAAAGTCTAGACTTTTAATCAGTAGTACACCATACTGTTGCTGCTGCCTTTCTTTTTAAATTTCTCACTTCTACTTATTACTAAAAAATAAAAGTTCTTAATAGCAGTCTTCAGCTGCTAGAAAATTGCACCTTAATGAGAATGAAATTCTTAATAGACATTTACCACAAACTGGTTATAATTTTTAAATAGATTTTTTAAATTGTCTACTGACTATTGTGTGTTATATGAATGTGGATAATCTGGGTATTAACAATGTTTCTTATATTGATTTAAATACAAAATTTTCTCCAAATTCTTTTTCCTTTAAATGTTTAAAATGCATTTTCAGTTTATTTGCCACTTTTAATACACTTATTTGAATGGCTGCTTCTGCTTAAATCAGGGGTGGGGAACATCTGGCCCACAGGTCATATAAGGCCCACAAAAAATCATTTGATCTGGCCCTGCCAAGGCATCAGGGGCCAGTTAATTAAATATTTGACCAAATATAGCAAGCTAATTTTTAAGTTCATAATTTTGTTTGGCCCTTGAATGATGTTATAAATATCCATATGGCCCACCCATGACCTAAAGCTTATGTAACTAAGATACTTGGAAGCAGGCACTACATTTAGGAATCATTTGTTTTTAGACAAAAATTAGAAGTTTATGCTTTCTGTGAATTTGTAAGATAGAAAGATCTGGGCCCTTCTAGAACTATCTCTGCTTCCCATTTTAAGGAAAACCAGGGATAAGTAGAAATGCCTGGTGCTAAAAAGTAGTGCTAAAAAGTTGTATGGGAACTTTAGAAAGTCTACAGTTGATAATTACTGTTTTGGGGCTAGAGGAAATACTACTTTTAAAATCTTGCTGGAAACATGTCTAAAATAGTTTATACAGGTAATTTAAAACAATCCTGACCCCAAAAAAGAACTCCGATTCCATTCTTCTCTGTGTACAAACTTGGTCAGAATTAGGTAACATTTTGGTATTTCAGAAGAATATATATATATATAAAATTTATATATATGTATATATTATTATTGATTTCAGAGGAAAAGGGGGGGGGAGAGAGAGAGAGAGAGAAGAGGGGAGGGGAGGGGAGGGGAGAGGAGGAGAAACATGAATGATGAGAGAGAATCATTGATCAAGCCCAGAACCTGGAATGTGCCCTGACCGGGAATTGAACCGTGACCTCCTGATTCATAGGTTGATGCTCAACCACTGATCCATGCGGCAGGAGCAAGAATTAATATTTTGAACACAATAGTTATTTGATATTGAATGATTTGAAAGTTAATTATTGTATCAATAGTTGGTTTTTAAAGTAGACTGGTGACATATGTCTGATGGTAGGTCACTCACTGTGTAGCTTTTTATAAATTTTATTTACCACTAGAGGCCCAGTGCACAAAAATTTGTGCACTCGGGAGGGTCCCTCAGCCCGGCCTGTGCCCTCTTGCAGTCTGGGACCCCCTCGGGGGATGTCCACCTGCTGGCTTAGGCCCGCTCCCCAGGGGAACAGGCCTATGCTGGCAGTCAGACATCCCTCTGGCAGCCCGGGAGCCCTCGGGGGATGTCCACTTGCCAGCGGGGAGCAGGCCTAAGCTGCAGTCGGACATCCTTAGCGCTCCTGAAGAGGTGGAAGAGGCTCCCGCCACCACCGCTGTGCTGGCAGCTGTCAGCCTGGCTTGTGGCTGAGCAGAGCTCCCCCTATGGAAGTGCACTGACCACCAGGGGGCAGCTCCTGCATTGAGCGTCTGCCCCCTGGTGGTCAGTGTGTGTCATAGTGACCAGTCATTCCCAGTCGTTCTGCTGTTAGGGTCAATTTGCATATTACCCTTTATATAGGATAATATTAATGTTTACATTATACAAATGTAATATAAAGACAAATATTGTAAGTATTACTTTTATTGTATAATAATCATTTGAAAACTAATATATCAAGATATAGTTAAAGATAAAAAATTAACAACTTTCAAAAGCAAAAAGTTTTATATTCTAATCAATTAATTCATGATATAAACAAACTTTGATCAGTTTTTGTGATAACCTTCTTCCCAACCTGTGTCACATTCTTGGAAGAATGCAAACGGTGAACTTTGGACCTCCCCAAAATGTTCTAATTTTTGTACTCAGTTTAAAACGTACTGCCTTTTTCAAATTCCAAGTAATCTTTTCTGCTTTTTGTTTTTGTTTATGTTCATTGGGAATGCTCATAACTTCTACATTCTTGGTTCGGTTTGGTCAGAGAGGTTTTCTATTTTCTCTCCATTCAAAACAATTTTAAGTATTTGTTGAATGAGTTGAACAATATAGCTTCAGGCAGTGGAAGCCATCCTTTTGCATCATCTTCATCCAACAAATATTTATATTTCACATACTCGTACAGCTCAGGAATGTGAGCTGACAACAAATCTCTGTCTTAACAAGGTAGAAGATCCAGTCCATCCCACTGTAGGCAGTATGCCCATTTACTTTGTTTTATGCCACCAGTGTTCTGTTTTGATCATTTAGTGGTATAAATCTACCAGAGAAAGAAAAAATAAGCCATATTTATCAAAAAATTTACATAATTTTAATAATCAAGATCTACAGGAAATGCACACAACAGATTTTATCTACTTTAAAAATGTAAGTGTCTGATGAGAGATACAGAGTATATTTGATACATTGGACATAGGAACATTAGTGACGATGACAAGATACAAGGTTATGACACTGTCTCTGATATTAGTTATAAGCAGTGAAAAAAAACAGTTGGAGTTAGAGTCAGAAGTGTAGGTTTCAGGTTTTGTGATATTGTGATCTCAGGGAGGCCAATTTGGTTTCTTCATGTGTAAACAGATGGCATTAAAAACTCTATGCTCAATAATGTTTGTTGCAAATTAATAATTGCTTACTTGGGATCTCATGATCCACAACTGCATGTTAGAGTCTTTAATCAACTGATCTATAAGTGAAACAAACGGGCTGAGCATTTACTGAACAAACTCCCAGCAGGTCATGATTTCAGCCCTCATGACAATTCTCTGATGTTTGTTTATTCATAGGAAACAAGGTATTTCGTAACAAATTGATCTATTAAGCAGAAACATTTGCTGACTGTGTAGCATTTCTAGATGTTAGGCTGCTGTTATTCCTTAAACCTGAATAAGTAGAAACATTTCAGGTTCCCATCAAGGTAAAGACTCAAAATCAACCAGTGATACTAATGATTCTCTGCAATGTGTGAGACATGTTGCTAGATATGCATGGGGATTAAAGTGTAAAACAGAGTTGATGTGTATCTATATAAATAAAACATAACTTGCCTTTGGGAGAGATTTTTATGGAGAGATGTGTTTTATACTTTCTGTTCAATGGAAACAAGGGTTAGGATTATGCAATGAAGAGAGATCATCTGGTAAACATCAAGTGTCCTAATTGTGTTTGATGTCATAGAGCTGAGTGTACTTCTGACTCATTTGGAATGATATTTCCTGGAAGATTTTAGACAGGCTCAACACCCAACATTCTTCATGTAGTTGAATGCAATTTTAAATAATAGAAATAGAAAAAGCATCTTCATGGGTTTGAATTTTTAGATCATTTAAAACATTTTTCTTTTTTTATTGTAGTAAAGTATACACAACATAAAGTTTATCATTTTCACTGTTTTTAAGTGTACCCTGGTATTAAATACATTCACATTGTGCAGTTGTCACCACCATCCATCTCTGTAACTGTTTTCATTTTTAAAATTGGAACTCTATACCTATCCCATATAATAAAGGGCTAATATGCAAATTGACCAAACAGCAGAACGACTGGTCGCTATGATGAGCACTGACCACCAGGGGGCAGACCCCCCAACCCCACCCAGTTCACGAATTTGTGCACCGGGCCTCTAGTTAAACAGTTACTCCCCATTCTCCCCTCCATCTAGCCCCTGGTAAACATCCACCATTATACTTTGTCTTTATGATTTTGACTATTCTAAGTACCTCATATAAGTGGAAACATAGAGTATTTGTCTTTTTGTGACTGGCTAATTTCACTTAGTATACTGTTCTCAAGGTTCACTCATTGTAGCATATTGCAAAATTTCCTTTTAATATAAAAAATTGGGATTTTGAACTCTTATAAAGTATTTGCTTTTATTAATTAAAAATTTTAAATAGAAACCATTTAAAAGACATTTATTTTAGTTTTCTAGTTAAGTCAATTTGTACTTATTCTGTTTCCAGGACATTTTATTAAAGACATTTATTGGAGATGGTTATTATTTATCATTGGCTAAATTAGGCAGACCATTCTGATCATTTGTCATAAACTGTACATTGTGATATCTAGAATTCACTTTTAGAAGCTGAATATTTTTATTTATTATTTTTTAAATATTTTTATTGATTTCGGAGGGGAAGGGAGGAGGAGAGGGAGAGAGAGAGAGAAACATCAGTGATGAGAGAGAATCATTGATCGGCTGTCTCCTGCACGCTCCCTACTGGGGATTGAGCCTGCAATCCAGGCATGTGCCCTGACCAGGAATCGAACCGTGACCTCCAGGTTTCTAGGTCAACACTCCACCACTGAGCCACTGGGGCCTGGCGAAGCTGAATACTTTTAGTTAAATAAATGAATATCTAACTTCCAGCTTTTTTCCTGCTTAATATTAGTCTTCTAAATTTCAGTATGGATATGATGGTCATATGTCATGATTAAGAAATTATTCTTCAGAATGTATGACTGTTCTTCCATTTCCTTATTATGATTGTTGAGTCTTCTAGGCTGAAGATAATCATTAGGCCAAACCCTTCATTGACATATGTTTTGCTCTATGGTTAGAAGATAGGCTGAACTGCTCAGATGTTATAGTGGCTTGAAGAAGGGGGGTAGGTTAGATAAGTACCTCTTAAAACAGCTCCTTGTTTAACACATAGATTCTAATAGCAATACAGATCAGAATTTGTATTTACCAAATCCAGGAATGGAGCAATTACATTTTTCATCTGCTTTCCACATTGACTGTGCCCAGGATGCTGAAGTCAGGTATTTGGTTTTGCTCTTTTAAAGTTTGGATGATTACAGTACAGAAGAATTTCTGTAAGTGAGTTGGCTCTTTGTGAAAACAGTGTATGAATTCAGCAGTGGTTTTTATTATCTTGAACTGAAATTTGATAGTATTTTGGCTTGTGAGTTTTTGGTTTACTAGTCTTTTGCCTTATTTTAAAAGGAATTGCAATTACTTTATATTTAAAGTTCTTTGTATATTTATCTGAAATTATTTTTAAACTGAAATTTAGGCCTCCAAAGCCATACCAGTCTTTATTTAAACCTGTTGAATAATAGTTTCTTCTCCAATAATAAATGAGTTTATTATATATGTTTCAGGAATAAAAAGGAATTTGTGTAGTTGCATAAAAATTATTTTGTAGAACCTTTAGCTTGACACACTGTAGAATTAGAAATGTCGATGATTTTTTTTTACTTCAAATTGAAAGCCGGGATTAGGTTTTATGCAGACAGGGACTGCCAGTTTGATAAATTGTATTTCTCTCTTAACTGCTTACCAATATCACATGCATGTCATTCAGCTTATTGTGTTATAGATCAAGCTTAATTAACCTGCCATTTTAGTATAGGTTCAAATATTCAAATGGGTAAGTTGTTAAAATTTCAGTAGCCATTTTATAAATTGGAAAATCACACGGGAAATACAGGTTCTCAGGATTAGCAAGGAGCTGTGTTTCTTAATGTACAAATGGCGTATATCTTGTCAGAATAAGAATGAGGTAGAGTATCAGGGCTGTGTTAAATTTTTTTTTTGTTAGTATAGCAACCTTATGCATTGATTAGTGTTTCACATTTCTAGGGCAGCGATTTTCAACCTTTTTTCATCTCATGGCACACATAAATTAATAACTAACATTCTGCGGCACACCAAAAAAGATACTATGTTTTTTGCTGATCTGACAAAAAAAAAGTATAATTTTGATGATGGGTGTGTCTTTTTTGTAATTTAACAATCTAAGGGAAAAGAGGTCAGTGCCCCTGACTAAATAGTCAAGTATTGCGTGTTTTAAAATTTCTTGCGGCACATGGGTTGAAAATTGCTGTTCTAGGAAGAGACAGATAGGATTCAAGGACCAGTAAGATATTTTTAGATTATTTCATCCAAAAATGTCATTTATGGAATACTATTTAGTAATAAAAAAGAATGAACTATAAATACAGACAGCTTTGATGTATCTCAAGAAAATTATGCTGAGTTAATAAAGCCAATCTCAAAAGGTTATACACTGTATGATTTCATGTTTATAACATTCTTGAAATGATAAAATTAAGAAGATTGAGAACAGAGTAGTAACTGCTAGGGGTTAGGAGTTGTGGCGATATTACTTTATAGAATACAAAATTCTCTAAACTTCATTGTTCCTAAAACGTTTTTAATTTGTCACCATTTCTTCTGTGCTTCTTCCAAGAACACTGTACCTAGAAGTAAAATGAAAAGTGGTGGTGGCAGCAAGAAAGAGAAAGAATAAAAGATAATAGATCTTTGATTTAATGAAATCCTATAATAAATTCAGGTTGAGGAAATGTTCTTCATATTTAGATAGCCTATTTCACCTTCAGGGACTCTTGTGTATGGCTTCTTTTATTCACTGTAATGCCTGAGAAATAGGTTCATCCATGTTTTGTGTGTATCCGTAATTGGTTCTTTTTTATTACTGTATGGTATTCCATTGTATTAGTATACCACAGTTTATTGTTTTTCTGTTGATGGACCTTTGGGCTTTTTAGCTATTAATTATAAAGCTATTATAGACTGAGAAAATATTTGTAAACCCCACATCTGATAAAGGACTTGTATTCAGAATTTATAAAGAACTTTTAAAATTTAACAATATGAAAACAACTCAGTGAAGAAATGGGCAAAAGACTGACATGTCACTACAGAGGATGTATGTATAGCGTGAAGGCACATGTTTAACATCATTAGCCATTAGGAAATACTAATTAGAACTACAATGTATATGCCTATTACAGTGGCTATAATAAAAAATACTGACAATACCAAGTGTTGCCAAGGATGTGGAGCAACTGGAACTCATACATTGCTGGTAAAAGTCAAAATAGTATATAATCACTCTGCAAAACAGTTTGGTAGTTTCTTACAATGTTAGAGACACTTACCATTTGACTCAGAAATGAGTGGAAGTGGAAGAGGACCAAAGAGGGGATAAAAGATGATGGAAAAAATAAAATAAACAAAACCCAAAAATGCTGCAGAAAGTCATTCCACAAGACAGAAGCAGTTACCACCTGAGATGCGATGTGATCACGTGTTAATCATTCCCCAAACATTGTTTATAAGTGGTGGCTCTTGGATTTAAATATGTAGGCTGTAGTATTTATTTTTGTCAGCAACATTACTACAGTGTTTTTTTCCCCCCGAAAATATGGCCTATTTGCTAAAATGTGTTAAAAATAACAGCGAATCAATAACAAAAAATATAACGTTAATTTAATTATAAACAAATCTTGGTTAAAAGCATTTTAAAATTAACAGAGTGTTAATGTTCACATATGACATATGGACTGGAAATTTTGTCAGTTAAATCCAACATCCATTAAATCAAGGTCTGCAGAATCGAGAGTTTAATGTACTTATGACAGACAACAACTCCACTAGATCTTATCTATGTTCTATATATTTAAAAAATCTCAGGCTAAGTTTAAAGGTCCCAAAGCCAGAAAGTAGAGGGGCTGGGATTTAACTGTAGTTGTTCAGTGCTCATTCTCTTTCCATTACACCCTACTGCTTTTCTAAATAAACTGAAAAAAACTAAACATTTTAATAACTAATAGAAACCTTATGGTAAGATATTTAGGTAATATTTAAAGAGATAAAGTTTTTTAAATTTAAGTAGTATTTTTTGAAGATATGTAAATTTTATTTTTAATTTGAATCACCACTAGGAGGATTTATTTGCCATCTCTGTGTTCTTAGACTTTAGCACACTTGTTTATTTCTTCCCCTATTGTATAATCCCTATGCATTATATCGGTCAGGAGGCAGGAATGTTGCAGATGTTTTTCTTTCAAATCTCAATTTGCTCTGAGATTTGGAATTAACCTTTAAAATGTTCTGGATTTATCCCCCATATGCCAAAGATCTGTAAATTTCTTTTCACGTGAGCTGAAATTTTCAGGCGATTGAGTAACAGATGTTTTCCTTAAAGGCAGTTAATGATCAGAAAAAGCACTTCAGTGTGGAAATACTTTAGGTTCCTCCTGTAATATGATCTGCACATACTTTCTTCTCTTGTGGTTCAATTGTTCATTTTCGAAGGGAGGAAATAACTGATAATTAAAAGATATATCCCGTTGATTTCCCCCCCTCAGAATAAACTGAAAATTACTTGGACTGACTAGGGCCACTGCATTCTGTGAAACTCACATTGTTTGTGTACTGTTGGCGGGCCTCATTAGGGGGTAAATTTGCTTTTTCTGTGTGTTTGCCAGTAACGATTCCTGTCTCTTACCGGAACTTGCCATTTGGATTTCTCCTTCTTAAACTGGTCAGTCTTAAACAGTTCTGACCTTTAGTTATTTTTCCTGCTCTCCATTTTTTCCCTATTATTCTTAGATTTTTAAATATTTAAAGCCGAGGGTATTGGTCACTGAGATATTGCCTGGCTGGGGTTCGGCAATGTGCCCGAATTTGTTGGGCCTCTCAGGGCCTGAGTTCTCTGTGCTTTAACAAATGAGCTACAGTTCTTAAGAGATCAGTGAAGCTTGTTTGTTGATCCTGTATTCTCATCCACAGGAAGTAGATCTTTGAGAATGTCTAAGGAAGGGTAAGTGAGTTTATTATTCTTTTTTCCTTATTTTTCTCAGCAAAGAGGTGTTCTAGTCATCTGAGTGAATTGGAAGATTAATAAGCAGTGCTTACCAGTTAGAGTGGAAGTAGAGATTGAAAGAAATTCAGCTGAAAACTTACATTGTTAGTGTTTCACATGTAATATACTGTAAAGGTACTATTGCTATTTTGAAAAGCAGCACTGAGGATGGATAATCTTAATAGGAATTTAGTGAGTTTAAACACCCTGTTTACTCTGTGGTAAACTTATTTTGGTTTTTGATAGAAAGTATTTATGAATATTAGAAGCAACCAGTGTCTTACCAAAGAGTTTTGCAAAGAAATGAGTGAAGTTTAAAAATTCAAAGGCATTTAAAAATAAATTGTACCTTGAGAAAATGGTGTGAAATCAGCCTATGATTTTGTTTCCTTCTGGGCATTGTTGGCAACAAATAATTTTTTTGAATCCCCTATTTCTCTTTACAATGTAAAATAGTTCTGATTAGGTTTTTTATTGTTTTAACATTTCTCGTTTGCTGCTGAGTCTGAATTACTGATTTTCTTTTTTGTGGTCACTATAATAGATAACATGTAGGTTAATGTCTGCATACTGTTGATTATCTCATTTCTAGCCTTCAAGCATACTAGACTTTAGCAGTGGTTCTCAACCTTCCTAATGCCGCGACCCTTTAATACAGTTCCTCATGTTGTGGTGACCCCCAACTATAAGATTATTTTCGTTGCTACTTCATAACTGTAATTTTGCTACTGTTATGAATCGTAATGTAAATATCTGATATGCTATATGTGTTTTCCGATGGTCGTGACCCACAAGTTGAGAACCGCTGCTTTAGAGAGACATTCCCTTTGATTAAATAGGACATAGATCTCTCAAAAAGACCTTCAAGAATACAATAATATTTTGATTTTTTGGAAACTCTTAGTTTCTTCCTAGTTCTTTGTTCCTTTAGAAATTTTGAAACAATTTCAGTGCTGTGCTTATAATTTTTTAAATCAAATTACGTATCGATTATGAACAAAATGAAATTGGCCTTCTCTACTGCTACTTTTAGACCTCATTATTGGGTAAAGAAAATGAATTATGGCAAATGTAATTATATTATTTTTAGACCACTCATGACTGCCTTTTAGGTTTATATGTTTTCTGACCTTTCCGTACTGGGTACAAATCTGCAGTTGTTAAATGATTTTTATGATAAAGATGATCACAGATGCTGATATATTTGTTAGTCTTGTACACATAGTTATTTATAAACCTGGTTTATAGATTTAAGAAGAAATATATTTCTAGGTGCAGTCAAAATTCTTGGGAAGTAATTTGTGCTAGTTTTCCCCTTAAGGTAAAGCATATGTTAGAATTGGTTAGTTAGGGATCTATATAAACCAAAGGACATTATAAGGGCTGAGATACTCTTTTAGGTTTATTCCAGGGGCCCCTAGGGCAATCTCTGTGTTGTCTGAATAAGTAATGAAACAAGTGTATTTGAAATGCATGAACACATACATGAAATCATTTAGCTTTTATTCTCCTTTGCTATCTTTAGAAATAAATGGATAAATTTTGTACTTTGGGATGAAAAGAATTTTTATTTTTACAATTTTTGTATATGTGATATTTTGACATGTAGTACAGCTGTCATTTGACATAAATGAAATCTTCTCCTAATAGTAATAGGAAAAGATCGTTATAAGAGTTAAATCACCAAAAATTATACTGAGCCTTATGTAAACTTATGATAATTGAGACAGTGTGGTATTAATATAAGGATAGACTTTTGTAGATCATGTAGGGAGTTTATAGATCCACAACTGATTTTCAACAATGAGTCCAAAGTAATTTCATATAGAAAATAAATAAATAAACATTTACTTCAAACCATATAAAAGTAATGTAAAATGGATCATGGGCCTATATATAAAAGTTAAAAGTAAAGTGTAGGTGAAAATATTTGTGACTTTGAATTAGGTAAAGATTTCTTAGATAAAATACATCAAAAGATGAAAGACAAAATTGATAAACGGCTTCATCAAAAATTAAAAAACAAAAACCTGCTTTTTGAAAGACACCATTAATAAAACAGACCAGGAGAAACTATTCTCCCCCCCCTTCTCTCTCTCTCTCTCTCTCTATATATATATATGTAAAAAACTTACGTCCAAAATATATGAAGAATTTTTACAATACAATAATAAGGCAAACAACCCAGTTTAAAAATGGGCAAAATATTTGAATATATACTTCACATACAGAAAAAGATATGGCCAATAAGTACTTGAAATGATGCTCTACATCATTAACCATTAGGGAAGTATGAGTTAAAACCTCAATGAGCTACTATTCCACCCACTAGAATGACTAAATTAACCAGAACAGCAATTTTCAATTTTTTTTCATCTCCTGGCACTCATAAGCTAATTACTAAATTCTATGGCACACCAGAAAATATATTTTTGGCTGATCTGACAAAAAATAGTTATAATTTTAATTCATTCATACCAGACAGCTATTGTGTTGGCTTTTGTCATTAAAAAAAAAAAAGTGTTTTTTTTTTTTTTTTTTATTGATTGCAGAGAGGAAGAGGGAGAGAGAGATGGAAACATCAATGATGAGAGAGAATAATCAATGGCCACCTCCTGCACACCCCACACTATGGATCTAGCCCGCAACTCGGGAATGTGCCCTGACCGGGAATTAAACTGACCTCCTGGTTCATAGGTCAATGCTCAACCACTGAGCCATGCCGGCTGGGTGGCTGTTGTCATTTTTTAATTTGACAATCTTGGGGAAAAGGGGTATTGCATGTTTTAAAAATTCTTGCTGCACACTGGTTGAAAATTGCTTAATTAGAATGACTAAAATGAAAAACATTGACCATGTGGAACAGCTGGAACTCTCCTGCATTGCTGATGAGAATGCAAAATAGAAAACAGTTTTAGCAATGTCTTTTATTTATTTACTAGAGGCCCTGATGCATGAAAATTCATGCACTGGAGGGGGGGTTCCTCAGCCCGGCCTCCCCCCTCTCACAGTCTGGGAGCCCTCAGGGTGTGAGGCGACACGGCAATCAGAGGAAAGCGACGCCCCATCACGCCTCTGCTGCTGCCACTGCCGGCAGCACAAGCCTCGGCTGGCCCTGGTTACCTGTGCCTCGGGCCGGCCCTGGGCAGCTGGGGGGCTGAGGGGACTGGGGAACTCCCGAGGCAGGAGCACCTGCTGTCCCCGCAGGGCTGAGGGGACTGGGCGCTGCCATCTTGTGGCTGTGGGCACCGCCATCTTTGAGGGCGGGGCAGTCAGTTAGCATATTCCCTCCTTATTGTCTGTGGGCGCCACCTCTTTGAGGGTGGGACAGTCATTTAGCATATTCCCTCCTTATTAGCTGTGGGCGCCGCCATCTTTGAGGGTGGGACAGTCATTTAGCATATTCCCTCCTTATTAGCTGTGGGCGCCGCCATCTTTGAGGGTGGGACAGTCATTTAGCATATTCCCTCCTTATTAGCTGTGGGCGCCACCTCTTTGAGGGTGGGACAGTCATTTAGCATATTCCCTCATTAGCTGTGGGCGCCGCCATCTTTGCAACGTTGTGAGGGCCAATTAGCATATTCCCTCTTTATTAGATAGGATTTTTTGTTAATCCTCACCCGAGGATATTTTTCCATTTATTTTTAGGGAGAGTGGGAGAGGGAAAGACAGAAATATCGATGTGAGAGAAACACATCGATTGGTTGTCTCCTGCATGAGCCCTGACCAAGGCTGGGGCCAGGGAGGAGCCTGCATCTAAGGTATGTGCCCTTGACCGGAATCGAAACCGGGACCCTTTGGTCCGCAGGCCGATGCTCTATCCACCGAGTTAAACCTGCCAGGGCAGCAATGTCTTTTAAAATCAAACATAAACTTACCATATGACCTAGTAATTCCATTTTTAGGTATTTGTTTACCCAGGATAAATGAAAGCCTATGTCCACACAGATTTGTATAGCAGCATTGTTTATAATAGTCAATACTGGAAACAATCCAAAATAATCCATTAATTGAATAGGTAAACAAATTGTGGTATATCCACACAGTGGAATAGTACTTAGAAATAAAAGAACTAATTATGGTACATATAACAACACGAATGAATCTCAGAAATATTGTGCTAGGAAAAAGAGGCGCAAGAATCAACTACATGATGTTTAATTCCATTTATAAGAAACCTGAAATGACAAATCATAAATCAGTGGTAGCCTGGGGCCAGGGGTTGGGGAGGCTATTGCAAAAGGACATTAAGAAATGTTTGGGGTTGATTATGGTAATTGTTACATCAGTGTATACAATTGCTGAATTTACCAAACTTTACACTTAAAATGGGTGAATTTTATTTTAAGTAAATCATACTTCAATAAAGTTGGTGGGAGAGACGTGAACAGCTCCTTAACCTGCTTATTTAACTTTTTGTAAATGAAAAGGTATTCTTAATTCATATTCAAGAGAATATATTTGGGGAAATATAGGTGCTGTGGGATGAGTAATGCAGGAAAAAATGCACCCTCCTTTCAGTGTCATGATTGAACCCTAGTCTTCTACAGTTGTTAGAATGCCTTTTATTACTAAAACTGCTGCTGTCTCAGGTAAGAGGCCAGAATGAGTTTTATCATTTGCTTTTAAATTCTAAATTTTGATTGACCTGTCTTTTTCATTATAGGCATAGTCCATAACTTGTTAATTTGTCCTAATGATAACATGGATAATTGTATTTTCTTCTCTCATTTTTATCCCACAGAGTTCAGTTTTGAACATTTGCTGCATTTTATAATTTATCCTGTCTACATTGGTCTTTACTTTAAAAAAAAAAAACAGGGAGAAAAGTAAGAATTTAGAGGAAAATGGGGGGAAGGAATTGGAAAAAGTAAGTTTAATTAGACTGAAGTTTCAGAATAGTAAATTTATTTGCAGAAGTAGTTATCTCTGGTTTCTCCCTTAATTTGTATATTTTTCTTATTTTATTAGTCCTCTTTTATTCCCTATCGTCCTGCTCTTATTACTGCAGTTTCTTCATCTGAGAATGAAAGTGAAGGGAATATTAATGTCTCTTAAACATTTTTAATGAATCTCCTTAAAGTTTGCTTTAAAATCTTTGGTGGAAACATAGTATGATCACTACTCTTAAAAATTTTTCACTTTTAAACATCTCTGAAATTGGGCTGCATCTAGCAGTATAACCACCTACAATTGAGTTCTTCCAGAGAGCATTTCATGTCTTTTAGTCACCTAGGGGGACAGTATTAGCCATCTCCTAGTAGTGTGAATGCAGGCATATGGCTCTTGTTCACATTCTCTGGGAGGTTTTGCCTCTCCCTGACTCAGAGGCGGAGATGCACAGATTTTCTCTCTTGCTCCTTCTATGCTGTAGATTTATTTCTTCTTTATCCTCTTATTATGGATATTCTAGCTTTGATATATCCCTTTGATATTCTAACTTTACGAGTTTCTGAATTAATTTATGTTTTATTTTAGAAATGATAATATTCTGCTTGTTCAGACTTTTAAAGCAAGGTGCTGATCTGTTACAATCTGATAAACCAAATATACTCTTCCTGAGGTTGTTCCTCAGAGAAAATATTAGGACAAATTAGTAAGCAGTAACTGACTGGATTTATGAAAATAAAAACTAATGCTACTAAATAAAATATTTGCTTTTATAATATAGTCCAAAATTTCTTGCTGTGTCTATATACCCATGGTATTTGAACTTTCAATTTTTAGGAATCCATTTCATAAATTAGAAAGTTCTTACCTATATTTTTTAGATTACCAAGATCTAAAAGTGTACTTTTTACTGAAGGATGGGGACACTAAGGCAAACTATAGTCTTGCCATTAAGTTTTTAACAACTTAGTTGAGAGATAATTTGCATACCATTCAGTTCACCTTTTTAAAGTGTACATTTTTTGACTGGCTGGTGTGGCTCAGTGGTTGAGCGTAGACCTATGAACCAGGAGGTCACGGTTCGATTCCTGGTAAGGGGCACATGCCCAGGTTGTGGGCTTGATCCAAAGTGTGGGCGGCCGTGCAGGAGGTAGCCAATCAATGATTCTCTCTCATCATTGATGTTTCTCTCTCTCTCTCTCTTCTCCCTTCTTCTCTGAAATCAATGAAATATATTAAAAAAAATAAAGTGTACATTTTAAAAATATGTATTTTTATTGATTTCAGAAAGGGAGAGAGAGAAAGAAACCAATGATGAGAGAGAATCATTGATCGGCTGCCTCCTGCATGCCCCACACTGGGGATTGAGCCTGCAACCCAGGCATGTGCCCCTGACTGTAATCTAACCGTGACCCCCTGGTTCAATGCTCAACTGCTGAGCCACACTGGCCGGGCTAAAGTGTACATTTCAGTGGTTGTAGTGCACTTAGAGTTGTGCAACCAATACTACTATCTAACTTTAGAACATTTTCATTACCCCCAAAAGAAACCCTGTACTCATTAACAAAAATTTCCCCAATCCCTTCCTCCCCACACAGCCTCTGGAAACCACTAACTGCTATTAACTTTTTAGTTTAAGTTTAATTTTTAGTTCAGTTAAACATTGTCTTTGTTTTTTGCAAGGTCCTATGCTAGGTATTGGATTAGAACTCTTTGAAATCTTTGGGTGTTCTAAATAAAAGTTACTGCAGGCACAAATATTTTTATCTGTCCTGTACTTAATTTTTTTTCCTAGATTAGTTTTCTGATTTTTGTTTCTCATTTTTCTATTTCCTTTTAGGAAAACCTCTAATTTATTCTCTAGGACAGTGATTTTCAACGCTTTTAATCTCATGGCATATATAAACTAATTACTACAATTCTGTGGCATATCAAAATATATATATATTTTTTGCCAATCTGACAAAAAAAAAGAGGTATAATTTTGATTCATTCACACCGGGCAGCTATTGTTCTGTTGGCTATTGTCATTTTTTAAATTTGACAATCTAAGGAAAAAGAGGTCAGTGCCCCTAACTATATAGTCGGGTATTGCATATTTAAAAATTTTTTATGGGCACTAGCCGGTTTGGCTCAGTGGATAGAGCGTCAGCCTGTGTACTGAAGGGTCCTGGGTTCGATTCAGGTCAAGGGCACATGCCTGGGTTTCTGGCTCAATCCCCAGTAGGGGGTGTGCAGGAGGCAGCCAATCAATGATTCTCCTCATCATTGATGTTTCTATCTCCCTCTCCCTTCCTCTCTGAAATCAATAAAAATATATTTTTTAAAAATGTCTTATGGTGCACCGGTTGAAAATAGCTATTGTAGGCTAATCTTTATTTTTCATTGTTTTGTGTAATTAACAATAACTTGAATTCTCTCTTTAAAAATATCTTTTTCATCACTGATATTTTGTTCTAATGAGTGGAAAAGGGAAGAATTAAATGTCAGTTATATCGTGCAGTGCCTGGCCTCAAAGTTTATAATCCAGTTAAGAATACAAGAACTACCTACATATTTTATGTATGTGACAAAATATAGTAAGTGCAAAAATAAAGGATTTTGCATATTCAGACCTTTCACCTAGATCACAACTCTATATAATTTAATTGTTGGTGAAATCTCTTTAGATAGAAAAGTAATCTGAAACCCAGAAGCTCACTGTCACATAGTTCTTGAAGTCAATAGTTCTTGAAGAAGTCACTTGAGATTGCTGGGTCTTGAAAAATAGGATAGAGAAAACTGAGGAAGACATTTCAGGTATAGGGAACACCATAAAACAAAGCCTCAGTGGACCTTTCTGGAATAGCAGGTAGTTCATTTTGATTATTATAGCAATAGGTGCATGATGTGGAGAATGTAACATAAAACTGATTTTGGAAAGATGGTGAAAGTCTGAAGTTCATGAAGATAAACTTTTTTGTAAAAAATTTGTGATTTTTATAAAAATTTGTAATTTATTAGTGGGCAGGTAGTGAAAAATGTCTGATGGTTATTAGGTAGAAGAAAAACATGAATACAACTGTGCTTTAGGACAGTGCTTCTCAAACTATATATGATGAAAGACCAGTTTTTAAAAAAATTTCCAATTTGTTTCAAATGAGTACACTTATATAATGTAATAAAAATGAAATACTAGAAAATGAAGAGACATAAAATGTACATCTACTTTTTTAATTACACATTTAACAAATAAAAATTTTCTGTCATTGTTATAAAAGTTTTTAAATATAGTTTCTGTATATATCATGTCATGGATTAATAACAACTGTTCACAGACTAGCATTAGTTTGTGGACCACATTTGGAGTAGCACTACTTCAAAGCAATTAATTTGGCAATCGTGTGTAAGCAGAATAATTAGGAGATGGTTGCTAAAAAATTAATGAGTTTCCCTGGCCAATGTGGCTCATTGAGTTGGAGCATCATCCAATACATGAAAGGTGTTGGGTTCGATTCCACATCAGGGCACATGTGTGCACATGAGCCCATACTCTTTCTCTCCTATTCCTCTCCCTTCTTCCCTTCTCCGCTCCCCCCCCCCCCACCTCTTTCCTTCCCATTCCTCTCTCTTTCCCGCTCTAAAATCAATAAACATATCCTCAGGTGAGGATTAAAAAAAAAAAGTTAATGAAGACCTGGACAGATTGTTAGCAGTGTGAATTGAATAAAACATCTGGGATCCAGAGACATTTGGAAATTTAAATGAAGGCACATGAGATTATTGAGATGATGTGGATTTAAGGGAGAAGAAAGAATAAAAAGATATTAACTAGATTTTTAGTTTTAAGTGGGAAAATTAGAGTGCCAGTAGCAAAAATAGGAACTAGTTTGGGGATAAAACACTAAATTAGGTTTTTCAACAAAAATTTACATAATAACATTTTTCTATTAAGTTAAATACACACGTATACACACAGAGAGAGACATCATTTGGTTCCTAATCTCAATTTGCACTCTCAAAAAAGCATTTGTAACTTTTTCTTTTCTTTTATTGTAACAATTATACAAACCTATAACCAAAGAAGGGAAGAAGATTGCCCAAGAAGATTTAATACTTGTATCCTTAGTTTCATTTGTTGTTTCAGTAACTGCTTTGGGCACTTGGCCAGGAAATTGTGACTCCTAGGCAGTGGGAGGAGTTAGGGATAAAGTTCACCGTTGCCAAAGAAATTCTATTCCAAATGGATTTGTGTGGAGCAACAGTGAGATCCAGTGACAAGTTAAATTAGACACAGAGGTGTTTTCTCCAACACTGTCCCAGAAGTTACATGCTGTTGAGGGCCTGGTTTCCGACTAAAAAATCTTTTTGAAGTTAGGTTAAAGTCATACAAAAAAAATTATCCCAGGGATTTGAAGAAGAATTTTGTTATGACTTCAAGAACTAGTTGATTCAGATAGTTTCACACTTTGCAAAACGGCAACCAGTGACAGATGAGGTAATGCTGCTTTGAATTATGTGTTAAATATCAAAACCATTGAATTTGCTATGTACAAAATTTCAAATTTAGTAAATTGCATGTTCATGGTCCTTATGTGGGAAAATATTAGATCACTCTTCTTAATTCATATTATATTAATAGTCTTTTATGGTTAATATGTATGTTTACTTGTATAGAATTTCTTCATATTTCATGCCTTACTACAGTGGGATATGATAGTAAGAGCTGTTACATTTGTCTTTGTGTTGGAGTCTGTGTCTGGTTTTATGTGTTCCTGTGTCTGCTTCCTAAAGATTGTTTCTCTTGTTCATGCTCAAATCTGTATCTTGCAGATGACTTAGTGTGTATGTAGGAATTTCTGTCTTTTCAGGTTGGATGCGTTAGTTCAGTTATGCTTTTTAGGGTGGCAACTTTGTACTTTATTTAAAGCAAGCTTTGGAATTTAACAAATATATTTAAGCTCTTAAAGATAGAGGTGGAATATGTTTCACTGGTTAATAATTTAGAAAGTGACACAGTAAACAGGCATTGGCAAAGATACAGTCAAGGTCCTGAAACCAATAGAAATTTTGGATTCTGCAGGGCAGGTATCTTTTTGTTTTAAATGCGTGGTGGGACAGTGAGCCAGTCTTTTAATTGATATAGTACCTAATACTTGCTTTTAACAGTAAAGAATAATCATTAGTTTGAAGCCAAGAGATTGTTTTCCTTGAAGACTGTGTCCTGGAGACATGGTATTTCTGGCTCAAGGCTATTCTCTGCTGTGAGTGCATACTTTCAGCATTTGAATATTTATTATCTTTGTAAAATGTAGCATATACTATATTATTGCAGTTATCTGTAATGTAGCTGTTACATTTTATCATTATAGGTTTCCTTATGCATTTTAGATATTTGCACAGGAATTAGATTGAATTCCCTATTGCCCCTCCTCCCATGTTTTGTAGCATAAACTAGGGAAAGAACAGAGGAGATGAGAATATATGTAAGGTTTTTCTTTTTGCTTCATAATAGACATGAATTAGAAGGGGAGATAGGAACGATTGTTTCTTTTTTAAGTTCAGTAATTGCTTCTGTGGGTGAAGGTAACTTACTTTGAATGAAAATGAAAAGATATTTGGTAAAAGATCTTAATGGGAAAAGGTCTCACTTCCTAATTTTAGGTACTGAGAAAGTTTCTTAGCTCTGACTACTCCTTGAAGGATAGCTTCTGGAATATATGTCACAAAATGGTACTTGCTTTGTTGTAGGCATTTAACAAATGTGTTGATTGAAAAAAGTGACCAATCAGTCAAAGAAGAAAGAATGCGATTTGATGGATATTTAGCAGTGATTATTTTGGCAAAAACAATAGATTTTCATGTTACTGACATATGTCATTTCTAGAGTTTGTATGGATAATACCCAAGGTGCATTATGATGTTTATATCCTTTAAAAAAATATGATAAAGCCAAGAGGCTTAATTTCTTTTCTGGCCAATAAAGGAACTAGTAAAACATCTTGCTGGGTCTGTTTATAGTTTCTTTGTATCTTAAGCACTGATTGAGTGATATTAGCAAAGTTTCTTTTCTCCCTGATTTTTCATTGTGCCTCAAACCAGCTCCCATCATATTTCTATTAGAATCAAAACTGTTTCTTTTATTGTGTGGTCCTACATATCTCTCCTGGATTGTATCACAAGGAAGAAAAATCTTCCCAGTCGTTCCTGCCTGAATTCCCACAGAATATTTTAGGCATGTCAGCTGTTTGGGCTCTGAGCAAGGATTTGATCCAGTTGGCACCCTAGCCTGAATTGAAAGTGTGTTTGAAAAGCCTAAGCATCAGTGGTAACATTGTTTCCAGAGTTAGAAACATTACTGTGTTTTTTACCCCTGTTGTGACTTCAAAAGGATTTATGTAACTGGGGAAAAATGATAATAAAGAAGGCGCTCTTATCAGTAACAGCAGGGTGAAGTTTGGTAAAGTGCTAGAAGGGTCATGGTGATATATTTGAGGTAGTGGTAAGTTTTTGAAAAGGTTTGGGTGGGTGTCATTTATTCTCTAGCTCTTTGTATCTTTCAGCTATCTGCTACCCTAGCGATTTTCAACTGGTGTGCTGCAAGAATTTTTACAACATGCGATACCTCACTATTGAGTCAGGGACACTGACCTCTTTTCCCTTAAATTAAAGAAACGACAACAGCCAACACAACAATAGCCGTTCAGTGCGAATTAGAAGGGGAGATAGGAACGATTGTTACTACTTTTTTGTCAGATTAGCAAAAAAATATTTTTTGGTGTGCCACAGAATTTTACTAATAAGTTTGTGTGTGCCATGAGATGAAAAAGGTTGGAAATCACTGCGCTACTCTTTTCCTCTTTCCTCCATCATTTACCCAAGACAAAGTAAATATTGATTTTCTAGAAGACCAGGTTATTCTAGGGAAAGAAAGTATAAATATTTTAAATAACATCTCTCTCAGGAACTAATTTTATAGAGCTAATCGAGTGTGCATAGCACACGTAAGATGAGTAACGATTTTTATATTTTTCAAAAAAGCTCTGAATTTTAAGGGCCAATTGACTTTAAGTTATTGATTAAAGTATTTTAAGCTAATGTTTATTTTTATTCATTTAAAATGGATACATTCTGAGATAAGAGGAAATGTTTTCTATTAAAATTTAAAACACTATATATGTTGGTGAAGAGTTAAAAAAAAATCAATACCTAGATCAGTGGTTTCCAAACTTTTTTGAGTGTTTCATCACTTAAAATATGTAATATTCATTCTTGCATGTACTTACTTACAAATTATATATTATCCTTATTTATATATAATAGAAAACATATACAAATTAGATATTTTAAAATAATGAAATAAATATAAGTAGAAGATCTAATATCTTCTTTTTTCCCTAATAGAGTCTTCTGCATTCCCTGGTGCAGTTAGTCTTCTTTGGAGACTATTGACCTAGATCATTAATGGGCGAGGGTAGCCCAGGCATAGTCATTTTTAACAAGTTTTCTAGGTGATTTAAAGCATTCCTTCTTCTCACAGTTACTTATGAAATAAAGGCAAAGAAGCGGTTTAGCAATAGACCATAAATCATTCAGAAATTTTGGCCACAAAGCTGGGGTTCAGATGGAAAGGCAATACTTATTTTCAGAAATGATTAAAACTTACCCCAAAACACCATCATGGTAATGATCTACCATACTATTATATTTTTAGTTTTCCCTTCATAGTGATCTTTTTGAAATTTGAATTCGATTATTTCATTTCTTCAAAATCTGATCATTTATTCTTGCTTGCAGGATAAAGTCCATGATCCCATAGCAAGCAAAATCTTCATGATTTTGACCTCTGTTAACCTTTTTTGCTTCTTAGCTTTTATTGCTCCTTCCCTCCATCCCTGTTCCTCTAGAAAACCTCGTTTTGCTAAAACAAACAAAAAAGCACAACCAAAGAAAATTCAGCTTCAGCCTTAATAAATGTTTTATCATTCATTATGAACCTTGTCCTTGCTTGGTTATTCTGCCTGGGTTGCCTTTCTTGCTTTGTTCTACTGGAAAGCTTCTATTCATTGTTTAAGATTCAGCTCACACATCTCTTCTGATCTCTAAACAATTGGTGCTCTGTCCTTCATGATATTTTATAGCATTTATTGACTTGCTATAATTATTTGCTTTGTAAGTCCTACTCCTGCTAGGCTTAATCTCTCAAGGGTTGAGATTCTAAGTTAAAACAGAAGTTCCTTGAGGGCACGTACTCTTTTGTTCACTGCCACATCATAGTTTCTAGCACAGGGGTGGGCAAACTTTTTGACTCGAGGGCCACAATGGGTTCTTAAACTGGACCGGAGGCCGGGAACAAAAGCATGGATGGAGTGTTTGTATGAACTAATATAAATTCAAAGTAAACATCATTACATAAAAGGGTACGGTCTTTTTTTTTTTTTTTTAGTTTTGTTCATTTCAAACGGGCCAGATCCGGCCCGTGGGCCGTAGTTTGCCCACGGCTGTATCTAGCATATGGTAGGCACTCAAGTATTTGTTGAATGAATCTCTATTTATGTCTTTAGTATCTGGCATCTGATAGGCTGAAATGAACCTTTGTCTATTAAATAAATTACAAATGAATGAATTATAAAGCTCAGAAATAAACCTATTTTATGGGGTTATAATTTGAAAAAAAGCTAATTTACTCAAATTTTGACTACATGGCATTGTTAATATCAAAACACAGTAAGAAAGTCCACATATTTTCATGTAACCTCTCATTTCACTTAAGGTATAAAAAGGACTTGAATAATTTTATTATGACTTACTAGTGACCCAGTGCACGGATTCATGCACATTGAAAGGAAATTAATTAGAAGGTGGCCAGCAGGGCGGGATTGGGCGATACGGGCCAGTCACGCCCTGGAGCCAACCTCCCACGGTCCCTCCCTGGCTTCTGTGGAGTGAGTGGGGTCCCTTCTGCAGGTGGGGTCCCTTGGCCTGACCTGCAAGGATTGGGCCAAAACCAGCTCTCCAACATCCCCCGAGGGGTCCCGGAGTTTGAGAGGGCACTCTGCAAAGTTGCTTTCATACAAAGTGTGGAACTCAAATGCAAGTGTGTAGTAAACCAGATTCGGGCCTACAGTGCCCCAGCAACAATATAACCCACGGCTGAAGGTGGAATTGCATGGCCCCACAAGGAATTGGGCTCCCTCCTCTTGCATGGCCCCACAAGGAATTGGGCTCCCTCCTCTCTGGTTTCGGGGTGTGTCACCTGAGAACTGCCACTGCCAGGTCACTGCAGCTAGGCAGCTCCTGTGTTGAGCGTCTGCCCCCTGGACACTTGGCATATTAGCCTTTTATATAGAGAGATATTGGTACTTAAATGAGAAAATGTAGAAAGATAGCCAAATAATTTTGTTAAACTTAATTTTTTGTTGTTGTTTCAGTATTAATTGAGATATTGTTGTTTACTCCTTTCTTCAGGGTGTTTGTGAACCGAAGTTTAGCCATGGAGAAAATAAAGTGTTTTGGTTTTGATATGGATTATACACTTGCTGGTGAGTAGCACTTTTTGATTGTCTAAGGTTGCTTTGGATTATCACAGTAGGCAATTGAATAAACACTTATTGATTTAATCATATATTTAGCTGCTTCTGTTGAGATTTGTGAGTATTGAAATTATCAGATATCCTTGACATTTAATTTGGTACAGATAGGTAGACCATGTGCTAAGTTATTTTCGAGACCCTGGTAAGAAATGATATGGTGAAGTAATACATTTTGTGTATATTTGGGCACTTTTGGCTTTTATTTTATTAAGCTGTTATTTATATCTTTCGCTCTACCACAAGGTAAATTTTTATCAGTTAAAAATTTTAATGTTATCTTTAAAACAAATGGAAAATGTGTTCATTTTTCATTGAAATGACTGCATACATACTATGTAAAGACTTTTAACAACTACAGCTATTAGCTTTGTTCAATATCAAATAGACCTTAAACACTAGCACTGAGATATATTTGAAGTAATCAGTGCCTTAGTCAATAGCTGTAACATCTTTTCAGAACTTGCAAAGTTTTCATTAAAATATTTGCAGTCTGTTACAAATATTAATGAAAATATAATGTAATTTAAGAAGTACTAGGGATGAGGGACTAAGTTGAGCAAGTGTGTACAGCTATAACACTCAGAAAAGAATGTTTAGAAATTTTCTCTAAAATATATTGTTATTAAATACACAAAACCCTTTAAATTGTATAAATTTACTTATCTTCAGGAAAAATTTTTATATAACAGTATTAGAAAACTGACTTGTTTCAAATTTTAAAAATCTCAATTTGATGTTCAATTTAGGCTACAAATATATATAATATTAATGTACAAAAATGAATAGATGCAATTTATAGGTACTTGCCACATAGATGTGGCCATGATATTTACCAAACAAGTTATGTATTAAAAACATACACTGAATTATATGAATTTCTCTCATCCATACTTGTTACTTATTTGGTTTCCTGTTACCTTAAAGTTGTTTTTGCAACATTTTGATTTTCCTAATTGGACACAGGCACTTTTGGGAGCACTTGTCAGAAAGCAGGTGGAAGCACTGTACTTTTTCAATGTAGATTTTGCTGTCCAAATCAGGAGAAAATCCTACAATCTCTCTTCTTCCTAGAATTCTAGCTCTTCGGGGGACGGAATGGCAAGGTAGCTGAAAGATATTATCTAGGTAGAAATAGAAGTTACTGGGGTCAAAAAATGACAAACTTTCCTCCTCTTCGTTATTAAGACATTTTTTATTTTTTTAAATGTATTTCTTTATTGATTTCAGAGAGGAAGGGAGAGGGAGAGAGAGATAGAAACATCAATGATGAAAGAGAATCATTGATCGGCTGCTTCCTGCATGCCCCCTACTGGGGATCGAGCCCGCAACCCGGGCATGTACCCTTGGCCAGAATTGAACCTGTGACCCTTCAGCCTGCAGGCTGAAGCCAAACCGGCTAGGGCTATTAAGATATTCTTATTGAAATAGTTCAGTAAGTATTTATTGAAAACCTGTAATGTGCCCGACATATTTTGTTACTAAGCATTGAGTCACTATATATCACAGAATTATGAAAAATTCTCTTACTTAGTGAAAAAGTCACTGAATCTTAGTCTTTACACTTTAAAAATACTTTGATTTCTTCTTTTTACTTGCTTTTTTGTTGTTTTTTGTACCCCTGACTGAGCTACACTGTCCAGGCTGGCATACAATATTTTGAGTGATACAGAGTTACCATTTACAGCAAGCATGTCAAACTCAAAGGCTAACATGGGCCAAATGAAGGTTTACATTTATGTGGGCCGTAAAAAAAAAAACAAACACTTCAATTTTCATAGAAACAGATTTATTTCGATAGAGACATGCTGAATACAAAGGGCTGAAATAAATGAGTAATCGTTAACATAAAATAATAGAACATTTTAATAAAATTTAATATTTTTTCTTGAACATTAACTTACCACTGAATAACTGAACAAATTAATAAGCATAACACAAATAAACCTATTTTTCTTGTTCTCTGAAAGTGAAATATTTCCCCTTGTGCACAACAAGCAAGTCAGTACAAGACTAATGACATGGCAGTCGGTTGCTAAAATATTCACTGCTAGTATTAGTGGAGAGAAATGGTGTGCCTGCGAGTAAGGCACATAAAAGGGAAATGAATGCAACACGATTATAGTAATCAGTCATTAGCGAACGTTGTCATTCGTTATTAATAACTAGAGGCCCGATGCACGAAATTTGTGCAAGAGTAGGCCTTCGCAGCCCTGGCTGCCTTGGCCCTTGCAGCCAGCCCTGGCAGCTTTGTCTGGAAGGTCGTCTGGACAGTCGTTCTGCTGTTTGGCCTTCCGGTCTAATTAGAATAGTATGTTTTTATTATTATAGATTACGTATAACAGGATATTGTAAAAATTAAGTTACAAAATTTTTATTAAAACGTTTCTTACATACTGTTATATTGGCTGGTCCGCGAGTTTGACATGCTTGATTTACAGCATAGATGGATTACTAGTTTTCAGAGTTATGATATAGTGACATTGATAGTGAGCCTAGTGTTGATGCATCTGAAGTGTGTGGATAGACATCTCAAATGGCAGGCATGATTTGAATGGTACATTTATTGAGAGAGGGTGCTTATTGGCTTAGGGCTTATTTTATACTGTAAACTGCCCAATTTTGTTCTGAGAAAACATCTACATAGGGCTTTTCAAAGATTTCTTTCATTGTTTTCAATGTGTGAAATTATATGACTCTTACGGAAAGTGTGGGAGGTGGGACCTAATTTGGATATTAGCTATTGGATATAAGCTATTTTCATAAGGAAACAGCTCTGTTTTTGATATTTTAGATAATGGCCACAGAAGACTTTCTTTGGGAGGGTGGTGGTATGATTTGATTTGGTTTTGATTACTCACTTATTTTGAGAATATTGTTCTTCATGTCATGGGGTTGATAGAATTGGCGGTGAGTAATCATTTAAAGCTTTGATTTGTCACTAATAAATAAGAGGGTGAGGCAAGCATACATACTTGTACTTAAAGGATTTTAAACTGTATATGTAATAATTCTCAACTTGTAATTTTCCGGAAGTAAACTATATAGACCTTTGGTTGAATGAAGTTGGGGAGGTTTTATTTTGTTCTGTTTTAGTTTGTTAAAAGAAATTGATGGGCTTACTTGTATTTTTGTTTTAATTTATGATTTTTAGTTACAGTGTTTAGTAACATAATCTATCCTAATGGGAACCTTATTATTGTCATCTCATCTGAATGCCACTTAATACCTTAAACAGTTTTTCAGAGATGATCTCTTTATCATCAGCTATCTCTGTAAAGTGAGTTATGCAGATTTTATGTTTTTCTTAGTTCATTTGTAAGATTTCTATGTAATTGACATTTTTACATAAAATTAAAAACAAAACAAAAATCTTGTCTATTGACATAAATTAATTTTTCCTGATTGTCTTGAACCTAAATAAATTTTAATCCTGAAATCTGCCTATAGGAGTAATGTATTATTGGCATTTAGCTTCTTATCTGTGTAATACTGTAGATTAATGCTTTATTTTTCTAATGAGATCGTGTATACTAATTATGCTTTAGTTTGTCTACTAAATACAGCTGAGTTTATTTACGAAAGTCAATATTTAGAATCTAGGTAATACTGAGTCTTGTATATTAGCTTTGCCACTGTCCAACGGTGGACTATGTTTTATATAAAAAGTACCTGGCAGGCGTATTTATAATTCCTTTCTTATCCCAAGTTACTTTAGCAACATTCTTTGCACATGATATATGTATATCAGTGTTCACAAAAAAATTTCAAACCTAAAAGAAGGTTAAAAGAGGTTATTTGAGCCAGGGTTGAGGGCCAGATCTGGAAGCAAAATCTGAAAGAATTGAGATAATGCTCTAGGGCAGCCGCGGATCCGGCCGTTTGAAATGAATAAAACTAAAAAAAAAAAAAAGACCGTACCCTTTTATGTAATGATGTTTACTTTGAATTTATATTAGTTCACACAAACACTCCATCCATGCTTTTGTTCCGGCCCTCCGGTCCAGTTTAAGAACCCATTGTGGCCCTTGAGTCAAAAAGTTTGCCCACCCCTGCTCTAGGGAATAAAAGTTTTGCAGTTCGGCCCTAGCCGGTTTGGCTCAGTGGATAGAGCGTGGGCCTGGGAACTGAAGAGTCCCGGGTTTGACTCTGGTCAAGGACACATGCCCGGGTTGTGGGCTCAATCCCCAGTGGGGGACTTGCAGGGGGCAGCTGATCCATGATTCTCTCTCATCATGGATGTTTCTATCTCTCTCTCCCTCTTCCTTCCTCTCTGAAATCAAGAAAAATATAATAAAAAAAAATTTTGCAGTTCGTTTTGTTTTATTTTATTTATTTTTTTGTTTTGTTTAAAAATGCTTAAGAGACTTTAAAAAGACCCAAAGGCATCCAGGTTTAATTTAAGATCATCCTGAAGTGGTGTCTGTCGGTTTCTCCTTTTGTGAGGCATCAATTCAGTCCTTGTTAATGAGACACCCTGATAATTCTCATTTTTTTCTTCTTTTTAATGAAACCTATGACATTGTAAACCTTTGGGTCTGTGCTTCAGCATTTCTCCTTAAAGAAAGATGAGACTCCTTGCAGTAGTGGTGACTTAATATGGAACATCAGCTGAGTTGTACTTACTATGGATTCTATAAACTGGATGCATCTATTTGAAGTTCTTAGTGTGACAACAGTGTATATCTTGAAAGGTTTTTGGTACAAACCAAAGAAGATAACCTTCATTACAAAGTCAAGAATTTCTCATTGTCCCAAGTCTTGAGATAGTACTCAGGGCATCCTTCTCACAACTTGGAAAATGTAGAACTTCCACATTACCTTACTCCCCAGTCCTCCAAACATGTCTACTATATGCAAGATATTTTGTGTTGGAGAATGGGCACCTCCATTTGAGTAAAAGTTATTAGTAAAAGTTATTACCCTCCAACGTATTCTTGAGAGATTTATCAATTTGTGAATGGATAAAATGTATACAATTGACAATTAAAAGGACTATAGTAATGTGTAGTTTGATAAGTAAAATGCATTCATTATCCCCTTAGTGGTCTTAAAAGCACTTTTGAACTGGGTTTTTTGTTTCTTGTTTTTCTGAAACAGTAGAATAAGAGGATAAGCAGAGTGCTTGAACAGAGGAACTAGGGTAACAAATGAAAATCAACAACCCAGGAACAAGAAACTACAAAAAAAGATGAAACTCTAAAAAGGAAAAAAACCCAGGATTGTGGTTGATAAAATTATTAATAAAAAATAAATTGGAAAACACTCTCATAAAACCAAATAAAATAAAAATCTATTGGGAATTTATTATGAAGACTTGCTGGAAGTCAGTCCATCCTTGCTGCTTGACACAGTTGCTGCAGGGAAGAAACATCTGCATAGCATATGTTTTAAGGGACCTGGCGTATATGACATACTGTTCTTAATATGTTTGCTCCCCTTCTTAGCACTATATGTTTTAACCAAGGTCACCTCTCCGAGAAAGGTTTCCCCAGGTGGGGATTTTCCCCTGGAGTTAGGGATTAACAGGACTAAGGAAGGGAATAAATCAGTAAAACCCCTTAACTAAGTGCCAGGCGGGTAGTTAATCACTTTAACTACGAACAATCACGCTTAAGCTACATAATCTTTACTTAGGATAATCTCCTTCAGTTACTTCATTGTAGCTTAACAGAACAATAGAGTAGTGACCTTGGAATGGAGATAACAAACACCCTAACCTTTGGAATAGAATGGATAGGATTAAAATCAAATGGTATAAATACAGATGTAACAGGAGAATAAAGAGAGAACCTGGCTAGAACCTGGCTGGAGAAACTGACTAGAGAACCTGGCTAGGCTGCTGATCAACTGAACGCTGTCTCTGTGTCATTCCTTCTTCGATGACTCCGTCCACACCTTTGGGAACCCCTGGACCTGCTGGGGCAGGACCCCAACAAAGACTCAATCCAAAAAGAAGAAATTGTGAAGACAAAAAAGTGATAATTTAGTACTAGAGTCCAATCAATGATTTGAATCAAGGATTCAGTTAGAAAAGCTAAACTCAGCAGGGTTTAGGTAGAATGGGTTTGCATAGCTGGAAGGTTTGTTATTTATAGTTTTGACTATAAAACAATAAATTTACTTTTATGTAAATCCTCCAAAGGGATTTGAGATGACTTGCAAAATTAAACACATGTAAAATGGGCCAGAAGACTAATTTTTATAAAAGAAAACCCTTAAGAAAATATGCTTCCAAATAGATATTATCCTTTATATAATCACTTTGTTAGGGAAAACTTATTCCAGTATCACTGTCATTAGACATTTTAAGAATTCTTTTAGAAGTCTTATCAGAGAGTTTATAAACCCACAAGAAAACCTGCTTCATTGCTTAGGTAGTGATACCTTTTCTTTTTTTGAATATATTTTTATTGATTTCAGAGAGGAAGGGAGAGGGGAGAGAGAGATAGAAACATCAATGATGAGAGAGAATCACCGATTGGCTGCCTCCCACATGCCCCCCACCAGAGATCGAGCCAGCAGCCCGAGCATTGAACCCAGGACCCTCCAGTCCACAGGCCGACGCTCCATCCACCGAGCCAAATCAGCTAGGGCCATACCTGTTTTTTAACCCAACTTAATTGATTTTTCCTTTTATTCTGTGGTTGCGCTGAATGATTCCTCCCTCTTCTCCCCCACAATTAACCATATGTTGATGAAAAAGTGCCACCAGAGAGGATATCTAGAACACTGTGCTGTAGATGCTGAAAGTAATTTAAGAAGAATTTCAAATATGTTTTGAGCAATGATTGCATTATTGGAATAAGTACATATGCCTCAGGGAGTGATTATTTTGAATGGGAGAAGGTTCATTTGGATAAGTTCTGTTATGTTTATTTTTAAAAGTCATTATTTGGGGAGAGTAGGGGAAAAATAAAAGACATTATTTTATGTTTTATCTCATAACAGTTTTTTTTTCATTTCATAATTTATTTTGTTTCTGTTATTTTGAGGTAGTTTGTCTTTTAGAGAAAGAACTTATTTTGGAATAAATCTAGTGATCCTTAGATAAAAAATAACTGAACTAAGCTATTTTTTAAAGATTAAGCTATTTTTCATGGCATCCCTAATTTAAAAATGTTCTCACACATTTACACTGTTTTATTTTCTTTGGCCGAACATATCACCTTGTGGGCTATTTTGATTTTCTAAGAGGTAAGCCAGCATTATTCCAAAAGATCAGTGCTTTTGGTAGAACTGGTTTTCTCATCAAGACTATAAAATTGACAACCTTAGTATATTTAAAATATTTCTGAGCAATCCTTAATTTGGAAGGCTTTTATTGTAACTTTTCTTCTGATAAAAAGACTGTTCTTGTATTGCATTGGCTTCTAAATGGGCAGGCTATTTAAGCAGTAAAGAATCACCTGAACTACTTAATACATGTAAGTCTGTAGGTGCATATATATGATACTTGTATACATTGTGCTACTTAAATATTCTCTGAAAGATGAAAGTTTTAAGATATTTTGATGTGATAAAAGTTATTAAATTGGGGGAGAATAAATTAGGATAGATGAAACAAGAATCCGAAATAGTAATAATTGTTAAAGCTTGGGTGATGGGCTTAAAGCAACTCATTTAATATTCTTTCTACTTTTGTGTATGATTTTTAAAATATACTTGATAAGTTAAATTAAAAATCAGGAGGAAGCTGACAAAATGCCAACAAAGTGACTTTTTAAAAAACATTTAAATTTAGTTCTTTTAGTTTTTTCATTTCCTTTTGAGATAGTCTTTATTGTGACTATTCTTATTGCGTTTTCTTAGCTCAAGGATTTCTTACACTCCTTCTCCCAGGAAAATGAGGTACTGTTTCTGCAACCAAGTATGCTTTTCAGGTAGTCTATGTTAGCAAAGAATTTTAAAAAGAATAATACTCCATTGTATTATATTGTGGATAAAAGTTCTTTAATTAGTTGAGATAAATACCCTCAAGACTATTTTTGCATATATCTATAATAATAAAAGTGTAATATGCTAATTAGACCAGACATCCTTCTGGACAACCTTCCAGATGAAGCCGGGGCTGCGAGGGAAGCCCGGGTCCCGGGTGCCTGCGGGCAGCCAGAGGGAAGCCAGTGCTGGCAGCTGGGGGAAGGAAGGCCTACTCTTGGCACAAATTTCGTGCCTCGGTAGTATTGACATAAGTGTATGTATGTAAGTCTACACGTAGTTCCCAAGCTTTGTTTCCTCTTTCTGTCATTTCTGTATCCCAGTTATGGTTTTCACTAATTATAAATTTATCTTTTTGAATTGCAATTTATCTCTCTGGTTTGTTCCTAGAAATTTAAAATTTAAATTAAGAAATTTAAAAGATCACTTAATAAAACTTAATTCTATCTGCTCCATTACATTGTGAGTGAAAGTAATAATTAGTTACAAGTGTTTAAGATCCCTACTTTTCATTGCCAGTAATAAAAGTATCCAAGTATAAATCAGATACTTTTTGTGAATGTCATGTGAAAATCGTGACTACAGAAGAAATACACAACTTTAGCATGGGCAATGAAGATATTTGAATTATTAAAGATTCTGCTTACTTTGGTTCAATCATCAATTACAAATGGAGATTGCAGCCAAGAAATCAAGGGAAGGCTGAGGCTCAGAAGGGCATCAATGAAAGAATAAGAAAGATCATCAGGAACAAAGATGTGTCATTACAGACCAAGGCTAAGATCATCCATACCTTCGTATTTCCAGTTAGAGGCATGCCTCATTTTATTGTGCTTTGATTTATTGCGCTCCACAGGTTTTTTACGAATTGAAGGCAAGACTCTTCACCAGCAGAAAGATTACCGCTTGCTTTATTGCGATACTTGCTTTATTTCAGTACTCTGAAACCAAACCTGCAATATCTCTGAGGTATGCCTGTACTATGTACAGATGTAAAAGTTGGTATGAGAAAAATATTGATTCATATGAAATATGCTGTTGGAAGATAGCACTATGGATATCCTGGACCACCAGAAAGATTAATATGTGGGTCCTAGAGCAAATTAAGTTTGAAACAACACTGGAGGCAAAAAATGGCAAAACTGAAGTTGTCCTAATTCAGGCACATCATGAGAAGGCAAGATTCTTTGGAAAAGACAGTAATGCTGGGAAAAATAGAAGGCACCAGGAAAAGAGGAAGACGAAATATGAGATAAACTCCATAAAAGAAGCCATAGGCATGCATTGACAGAGCTGAGCAGGGCTGTTGAGTTCAGGGCTTTGTGGACATCACTCATTAATAGGATCGCCAGGAGTTGGAGCAGACTCATTTACATGTAATACACACAGCATTATTAGTTGCAACAGTAAAATTACTAAAATGAATAATTTAAAAAAATATCATGGGCTGTTTTCAACCTAGATAAATTTTTTTTTTTAAATATATTTTATTGATTTTTTACAGAGAAGAAGGAAGAGGGACAGAGAGTTAGAAACATCGATGAGAGAGATCGATCAGCTGCCTCCTGCACGCCCCTACTGGGGATGTGCCCGCAACCAAGGTACATGCCCTTGACCGGAATCGAACCTGGGACCCTTGAGTCCGCAGGCCGACGCTCTATCCACTGAGCCAAACCGGTTCGGCCAACCTAGATAAATTTGTTTTCAAAATAGTCCTAATGTAATAACTACTTTTGATTACCTCTTTTCTGCTTACATATTCTCAGACTTTAGACCAGCAGTTCTCAACCTGTGGGTCGAGACCCCTTTGGCGGTCGAACAACCCTTTCACAGGGGTCGCCTAAGACCATCTGCATATCAGATATTTACATTACGATTCATAACAGTAGCAACATTACAGTTATGAAGTAGCAACGAAAATAATTTTATGGTTGGGTCACAACATGAGGAACTGTATTTAAAGGGCCAGAAGGTTGAGAACCACTCATGTAATAATTACTTTAACCATTATAGAGAATCATTTGCCCTAGAGATAATTCAGGCTAAACATACCATCAGACTTCTCCAACTTCTGGATTTTTATGAGAAATGGTATTAAACAGAAATAAATGACTAAATATAATGTCTAAAAGTCCTAAAAATATTACAACTAGGAGAAACCACCACCACCAATTACTATAAAAAACAAAATCATTTTTTGTTTTAAATTAAAACATTTACCATTTAATTTTGCTTTGTAATGAATTGTAATTGGCAGTCAGTCTTTCAAACTCCACTTGTTATTTACATATCTAGCCATTTGGGAGTTATTTTTATTTTATACTAGAGGCCTAGTACATGAAATTTGTGCACTGGTAGGGTCCCTAGTGGCTGGCAGCAGCCAGCTGGGTACTCCCTCCTTTACCCCGGCTGGCCCTGCCCCTTGGTCGTACTCCCGAAAGAAATCCCAGTGGAGGGGGCAATTTGCATACTATGCTTTTATTATATAGGATTACTAAGAGTATTGTATAGTATCTAGTTGTTATATTTTAAGTAAATAAAAATTGAGATAGTTGTTAGAAATTTTCAACATCTTTGTTTAGATCATTGATCTCAGGTTAGTTATAAAAATTTTTATTATGTCTGTTCTTGTGCTAGGATCTTTAAATAATTTTGGAGAGTAGAAAAAGTCCAGTATCTGTTTACATGAGAATTTAAAAGATTTTATTTATAAGTTTCCTTAAAATATTCTAGTCTTAGAGAACCAACATTACATAGCCTAAATAACTAGAGAACAATGATGTTGATCACATTTACAGCATAAAAGCAAATAATTATTCTTGTGTGGTTGGGTTGGATTTTGTTTTTTATAGTCATTGGTGGTGGTGGTTTCTCCTAGTTGTAATATTTTTAGGACTTTTAGACATTATATTTAGTCATTTATTTCTGTTTAATACCATTTCTCATAAAAATCCAGAAGTTGGAGAAGTCTGATGGTATGTTTAGCCTGAATTATCTCTAGGGCAAATGATTCTCTATATGGTTAAAGTAATACATATCTTAAAAATGTCAGTATCTGTAAGGGTTCTTCATGTAACTTTGAGTCAGTTATTTTGATAGACTGGGTAGTTTCTTTAACATTATGAAAGTGGAATAATATGACTGCACTTACAAGGGCAAATATCCACTGACAAAATAAAAATTTAAAAATTTCCTTTTTTCTACATTTAGACATCAGATTAGTTTTTTAGCAACATGAAGTTGGTTCTTGTCTATATTATGATGGCAAATTTAGGTGTTGGAAGGGTAGAAGAGTGGATAGTTAGGTATAGGTAGATTTAATTTAAATAGGTACTCAAAAACAACATGAGACTGCTCTGGTTCATTCTTGTAATCTTTATTTAGTCTGTTTCAATTTTAAACACTGCCTACCAGCTGCATTCAGTTTCTACCATATTAACCTGAAATATGCTAGAGAAAATAAACTAAGACAAAAATAAATTAATTTTTTCTGTTTTTTCTTTTAACTTACATTTCAGGATCAGACTTGTTATATTCCAGGTTCAGGGTGCCAGAATAGTAAATAATGCACAATACTTAATGTTTATTTTCAATACCCTTGTTATGGGCAATTAGACAAATTTTAGTGATGATCACAGGCTTCTAAATAGGAGGGGGCAGTAACTCCTATAAATACCAATTTCCAAATGCTATCTCCACTCCAGCCCATCACAATAGTTTTAAACCTGTTTTTGTTATTGTTTTGTTTTGTTGCTTTATTTTGTTTTTTAACAGGAGAGCCAGTGTAACTCCTTCAAGACTGGAGTGACACACTCTGCATCTGCATCTGCCTCATGTGAGTTCTCATTTTGGCAGCAGCACTCTGCTAGGCTGGAACCTCTGTAGAGGTTTGCCCTCCCGCCGGCGGCCCCCCTCCCTCCCCCCTTAAATCTAGAAACTACTACCACAGTGTGTCTTGGTGGCAAAGGTAAAAAGTGCATGAGAATTCCAGACTTCCCTGCAGAAAGTTTCTGGCTCATTCCAAAGGCGCACTGTCTCCTCTTACCTAAGTTCTCTCTTGTATGAATAGCATCTACTTAAACAGAGCTCAGAGCTCTTATCCCCACAACATGCAGTTGATAACTTTTGAAGAACTGTTTTTTTCCTTGGAGATGATGGAGTAAAGAATATCTTTAAATGTTCTCAGTAGCTTTAGCTTTCAAAGCTTCGGTTGTTCTCTTTATAGGCTAGTTACATAACCCGAGGACACTGTGTGCTGCCCTAGTGGCTGAAGCAGTCCTCTTTTTCGGACTCTAGCCCTTAAAATAACTTTTTTCTTTGTCTTTGGATATTGGGTAAATTAGGATAGGCCTGAGGACTTTCTTGAAGAAGAAATAAGCAGTACATGTGTGAGGTTATGTTTACTCTGAAGCTACTGGCTGTGTTTTGGGAAGTCAGTTGTAAGAATTGAGCTTGAAACTATGCATCATTTACTGGCCAGTTTTTCAAGAGAAATTAAAATTAGAGCCTTTGTAGCTGTAGAGAGGCATAGCACTCTATAGTCAGAGGTAATGTATATAGTTCTCCACATATGTCAAGGCTGGCTTGTTTGAAAGAGGAATTTTATTATTTGTTTACTTATTTATGTATGTATTTACTTTTCAAAAAATGGTGGTACTTTGTAGGCTTCAGGAAATAGTCATTTTTGCCATCAGGTCAGAACAAATTGTGATTATTCCCAAGGGACACTTAGAACAAAACATCTAAACTAGTGCTCTGTGCAGCTGTGGTTCTGTTTCTCAAGCCCTGGTTGTGCTTTATAGTTCCCTGACAGATGATTTAATGACCTGGGAGTTCGTGTTGCTGAAATGATTATCCGGGAAGCTTATGAGAAAATGTCAATAGCTCATAGTTCTTACTGATTAATATAGAGCTTAGTGAAATAGATAGTGTTGTCTAAGTGGAGTTTGGCCTCTCTCTGCTGAATCCATTCCCATCTGTGACTAGAGCAATTTATTTTGGACTAGATAAAAGAAATTGGAGGGATAGTGGGTTTCAACACCCAAGCTTAAGTTTTGATGAGCTATGTAATCTAGAAATTCATTTTTAACAGTGGTAGTGTAGTACACCCCACCACAAAGAGCTTTGGATGAGACTTAGGGGTAACCTAAATTCTTGCTTCAGCTAATGTTTGTACATGCTATTATATAACTTCAGGCCAGCAAATGGGGAAAATACATGGTATTTTTGGGAAGTACCCAAAACTCATTGAGAGAAAGGAAATTTAAAGTTTATTTCTATAGGTGGAATTTTTAGAAGGTCATCTCAATTGAACACTTTAGAGGAGTTCTGCCCTGGAATAAATACAATGTGGCAGGTGTAGAGGGTTTTATTTTTTCTGCTATTCTAGGGTTTGTTCTGGAAAAATAGGGATCTGAGATTTTATCTCCCCATCTTATTATTTTTTCCCCTACTAAAAATTCTGAACAAATTATTTTGGATTTCAGTCCAAAGTGTCTCATAGACATAGTTTTAATCACTATTACTCCATTATTCTATAAATTACCTGATTTTCTAACTAGGGAAAATTGCTCATTTAGGGAATTGAGGTTTGTTTGCTTGTTTTTTGTCTCCCATTCTTAAGGCAGATCCAGCAAGTTATCCTTCTGAAAAATTTTTAATTGAAAACATTTGATATAGGCCAAATCATAAGAGTCAATGGGTTACGCAAATTGGTTCGCTATACTGGAATTTTGTTTCATTAACTATTGCTTAAAATAAGTGGGGCTTTGTAGATTGGGAAGTAATTTTTGTTTTATGGAAATTTTAAAATGTTATTTTCTATCAATTGTGGTGGAATCACTGGGTGGGTATGAGATATTATTTTATATTCTCAGACTAATTCAAATTGACATCAGTGGATACCATGCTTTCCTGCTTTTATGATATAATACACCTGACCTGCCCTGTTAATGTGTATGAATATTTAACACTTCCTTTATCACAGTATATATCATCTAGATTTAAGAATTTCACACTTGAGACTTCAAAAAAAATTTTTGTGTGGGGTGAGGATGGGGTTAGAATTGAGGGGAGGAAAAAAAATATAGCCAGTTTTGAAAATGTTAGCTGGGGTTAGCATTAGCATTAACTTATTAATACACCCAAGACAACAAAAGAAATGACAACTTTTGGGGGCATTGTTCTGATGAGATGAGACTCAGTGCATCTCCTAAAGGACCTTAATAATTCTAGGCTTTGAAAATATGACAAATGTTTAAAGGACTTTGAATGCTCACCTTGCTTTTTTAAAATTTCAATTTAATTTTAAAAACAGATCAAATACATTAATAATGTTACAAGTTTTCTTTTTTTAGTACAAAAGAAGGTACATAAAGTCTTCCTCCTTCCTTCCCCTGTCTCTTAGCCATTCATCTCCCTTCTGTGGAGCAACCAGTATTATGATTTTCTTTTATGTATTTTCAGAAGTAGTCTAAAGCAGTGGTTGCCAACCGGTGGTCCGCAGACCACTGGTGGTCTGTGAGGTCCAAAAGGTTGGCGACAGCTGGTCTAAAGGATTGCTTTTGGAAAGGGAAAGTTGAATTGTACTCATTAAAATATTAGCATTAACTTGGATAAGCAGACTAATTGCAATGAAAAAATCAGAGTTGGAGCCATAGGCCGTATGTTAATCATAGATAGGAGAATTATAATAATGTAATGATAATAGTTGCATTATTATGAGAATGTAGGAATAGAATGGATTTGTTTTTGGCCTCATTTGGCATTTAGCAAGAAAACAAGTCTTTTTTGGGGGGGGGATCTTTTTTTTTTTATTAATATGACTTACCCACTCCTAGAGACTGACAGAAGGATGCTTACCTAGATACTAAATATTTCATTTGGAAGAAGCCTAATTAAAGGAATAACATTTTGTTTATGCTGAACTGCAGTGATGATTCTAAAAAGTATCTTTTATTATAGAAAATTTCAGATATATACGATATAAGAGGAAAAACCCCATATTCCAAAATCCATTTTATTTCACCTGTAAAAAACAGTGTGCTTCTTTGGCAGATAAGAAGACATATATATTTTTTATATATACTTGCACATCCCAATTCTTCCATAATCACATCTAATAAAATGAATCACAATTTTTTTTTTTTGGTTAATCCTCACCGGAGAATATTTTTTTCCATTACTTGTTAGAGAGAGTGGAAGGGAGGGGGATAGAAAGAGAGAAAAGGGAGAGATAGGGAGAGATATCAACTGGTTGCCTCCCACACATGCCCTGACTGGGGATAGGGAGCAAACCCCAACCCAGGTATGTGCCCTTGACCTAAATTGAGCCCAAGACCCTTGGGTTATAAGGGCCAACTCTTTAAACACAGAGTAACACAGCCAGGGTGAAATAAATCATAATTCTTTAATGTCGTGTAACTCCCAAGTTCATATCCTGATTTTTCTAATTATCTCAGACATGTCTTTTTATGGTTGATTTTGCAGTAAAAACTTACACAATTGCAATTATGATGACTATAATATTGTTAGGGCTAATAAGAAAACAAGTGAGTCCTGACAAATAGAATTATGCTGCTTAAAGAAGGAATATAATGTAGCTAACAAGCCAAATAGGAATTCCAAAAATAGATTGGGTATTTTCATAGCTCATTTTTAAGGATTTGTACACCAGTTATGCACACCAGTGAAGCCTTCAACAGATAGAGCCCTCTACCCAGTTTTCTATTTTACTTACATTCTCATGGTTAATATCACAACTGTGCATATTAGTTTTTTCCCCCTGTTTTAGATTGTAGGTATGAAAGAATAAAGAGGAAAACAATGTTTGAATTAGGTTCCTTAAAAATGAAAGAACTATTCTGAAATGTCTGATAATTTAACTATTACTGCTGCTCCTACTATATATAATATTACCCGTTTCAACAAACTAATAGTTGAGTTCTGTGACTACTTGGGGCAGTACAAAACATGGATTGGGGGCAAAAAGAAAAAAAAAAGGCATATTTAGAAAGAGGGAGGAACTGGTAGAAATTTAGGAAAGGGAGGAAAGAGTAGAAATTCACTCATTTGCCTTCTCTTTTAATTGGCTATTCTTTTAATGAGAACCTTTTTTTTTGTGTGCAGTGTACAAGTCCCCAGAGTATGAGTCCCTTGGTTTTGAGCTTACTGTGGAGAGATTAGTTTCTATTGGCTATCCTCAGGAACTGCTCAGCTTTGCTTATGATTCTACATTCCCTACCAGGTAATTTTTCAAGATTATTTTGGATTATCCCCTATTTAATAATTCCAAATGCAGCCCTGATTAAAAAATAAAAAGGTGTGTTTTCCTTTTCAGTTGGTTGATGTTGATTTTAAAATTATCAAGGACTTTTCATGTACACCATATCTTTTCTATTCTTGAATTGAGCTTCATTTATTGTTATTGAAGGAGATCCTTTTATGGAAAAGAAACAGGATTAGTAGTAAAACTGATGGGCAGTAATCAGTCACAGATGTTCCTACCTATATATAACTTTGGTTGTTGGAAAGCAATTACAGGTTTTGCTAATACACTTAATTTGGTAATCAGGAGCCTTTTTATTTTTTTAAATATTTTTACTGATTTCAGAGAGAAAGGGAGAGGGAGAGATAGAAACATCAGTGATGAAGGAGAATCATTGATTGGCTGCCTCCTGCATGCTCCACACACTGGGTATTGAGCCCACAACCCAGACATATGCCCTGACCTGGAATTGAATCATGACCTCCTGGTTCATAGGTCAATGGTCAACCACTGAGCCATGCTGGCCGGGCAGGAGCCTCTTTAAAAAAAAAATTATTGATTGATGAGAGAGAGAGAGAGAGAGAGAGAGAGAGAGAGAAAGAAATTTGTAGTTCCACTTATTTATGCATTCATTGGTTGCTTCTTATATGTGCCCTGGCTGGAGATCCAATGCACAATCTTGGTGTATTGAGATGATGCTCAAACCAACTGAGCTACCTACTTTGTCAGGGCTGGAAGAGCCTTTTTAAAATACACACACACACACACACACACACACACACACCTGTGACCTCCTGGTTCATAGGTCAATGTTCAACCACTGAGCTAGGGGAACCTTCTGACAGTTTGCATTAATAAATTTGATTAGGAAAGATTTAAGATTAAATTGTGTTTTTTTGAGATGTCACCATCATATATGTCCCATATACAACATCTAAAAGAGGGAAATATAAGCCAGCTCAGTTTTGTCCAAGGAAATTAAGACTGTTTTAGGATGGAACCAGCTGAGTTAAGAGGAATTATAGTTTATACCTTGTTTCATTAAGCTCTCGTTCCTTATAGAAAACAGTTGTGATTATTTATCTAGACAGAGTAAATAATTTTTAGTTGCTCTGGGATTAGTTTTTAAGATTTCATTCACTTTAGTCTCTAGGGTTATGTTGTTTTAGGACATACTTGAGTTGCCATAAAGCTTGAATAAGATGAGTTTGGTTCATGGTGATTGAGTAATATAAGATTATTGCCTGTATTATTTTGCATTATTGATAATGTTTTCATTTTCACATAGGGGACTTGTCTTTGATACACTATATGGAAATCTTTTGAAAGTTGATGCCTATGGAAACCTCTTGGTCTGTGCACATGGATTTAACTTCATAAGGGGGTGAGTACAAAGAAACCTTTTAGTCTCTTTCTAGTATTTGTATAGTCAAACAATATGAAGATGACAATGTCTTAAGGATACTTTACAATTACTTATCAGGCAGTTAAGACCCAAGCTGACTTATAAATAGAGCTAGCAGTTATCTTTTGTTTAAAATAAGTGCTTTCTAATGATAGAGCATCCAAAAAAGGTAATCTTGAAACTTTCCCAAAAAGAACTGTAGTGGCTTTGACTTATTTGAGATTCTAAGATTTTTATTTTCTCCTTTTAATACAGTTCTCAGGTAGCTGCTCAGAAGAGGTATGTACATAAAAGTGCTTTGAAACATTTAAAACTACAACAGTGTAAATGACTAAGATTTTTAACAGCTAATACATTATTTTTTTATATTCTAATGAATAGCTTCAGATATTAGATTGTTATAATTTTTTAAAACATGGGGTTAAAAATGAATACAGGGTAGTAATATTTAAAACAAATAAGGATAAGCTTTATTTTTATAATCAGACTTTTTTTCACTATTCTTACTAATTTGGACTTTTTACCCTAGTAAACAGTAGATAAAATTTAGTGTCTACTATTTTTTAGTGAAACATCCCAATTTTCTCTTTAAACATTACAATACCACAGTTTGACAACTTCTGTAATTATTATAGTGCCAATATCCATATGTAAAATAGCTTGGCTTTACAGTTATACATCTTCTCTAGTACTATACTACCTACTTTACCAGTGGCACTGTATTAGGATCAGAGCGACTCTTAAAACCAAAATAGGTTACGTGTCAGTCTTTCGTGTAACTTTGTCATGAATTATTCATTCTCATTGGCCAGGTAGTAAAAACAGCACAGTCTACATTGAAATTGTTAAAGAGACAATATATTTTTGGTAAATAAATTTTATGATCAGAGGCACCAACTAATTGAAACTTCGAGTTTCCTTTAAATCTGCGGTTATAGCAAGACCCTACTTAGAATTGAAGCATCTTATGCAAGACTCCTCAGCTGATTCTTGGAAATCTTCAGGGCTCAAAGATTTCCAATATACATAGTGAGAAAAGTGTGAAGTAAACATCCCACCTTGACACACCTGGACAGGCCTTTCTTTCACTGTCATATCTGCCCTTCTTTCACTATTCCTCTCATGAGGGGTTTGTTCACAATCCATGAATATCACAATGCAGGATTTAAACGTGAAGTGATTGCAAGTAGTACTAGCAACCTAAGCTATTTTACATATGGATATTGGCACTATAATTCAGAATCCCAGTGAAGATGAACCAACATTCTATTTATTAATGTCTGAAAAGGGATTTTTGTGCTGTGGGGGGAGGGGTAGGTAGTCAAAGAAGAAGAGAGAAGCAGTTCTATAAATTAGTACTACAATTAGATTTACTAACTCAATATCCAAAAACCTTCTTTCTTCCCCTAAGCTAGTAATGTTTCAAATACCACCTTTGGAAATAAATTTAATAGTGTTTCAAAAATAAGTCATTTATGAGTAAATGCAGAATCATTCAACCAGCACTTAGCACTGCATGGTCTTTTAAGTCAAAAAGTCCATGGAGAAGAAGGGACTGAGGATGGAAGATGAAGGAGAGAGAGAGAGTTATTGAAGAACATGGTAGACAAGGCTGGAAGGGAAGTTATGGCTCCTTTAGGCAGCACCTTACAATGCCTTGCCAATGAGTTGGAGCCTCAATAGCAAAGGCTTTTAAAGTTTTAGAATAGGATAATATTGAGATCAAATCTTTATTCTGTGGGTTGCACAAAGTTAGCAGTAGTCTGTACTATATATAACTTTTCCACTCAACTTTAAGTCTAGTATTCCTTCTTTTATGATACATTACCTCCCCCTGAATTAATTTTTATTTAAAAGATATATTAGCATGATTTGGCACTCAATTTAAACAAAATGTTATTGTTAACTATATAAGTCTTTTGGGTTCTAATTGCCTTATAACTATTAACTATCCCTATGCAAAGGAATTATTCTTTAATGATGGAGGGAATAGGAAAGTATATCTAAGGGGGCAATGCATATAATTACGATTCCCTTTCACCTTAATTTTCATTACAGAAAATCTTGGAAAGCTAGAAATGAGATATTCTACAAAGTTATTCTTTATTGGAACTCTTATTTCAAATGGGTGACAAAGACAGGAAATAATGTAATTTTATATCCAGAGTTTATGCCATTGTAGTTAACCAACCCAAGCAGGAATTTATACAGGTTACTCTGAGTATGAACTTTAAATTTAATGTTTGTTATTTAGATTATTAGTTGATCTCCATAAATTCACCATGGGAATTGTGTATTTTTATATTTTAGTTTTTCTCCCTTTCTGTTTCTCTGTAATTTTTTAAAATTAAATCTTTATTGTTCAGATTATTATAGTTGTTCCTCTTAATTCCCCCCATAGCTCCCCTCCACCCGGGTTCCCACCCCACCCTCTGCCCTTACCGCCCCCCCCCCCCCACTGTTCTCATCCATAGGTGTACGATTTTTGTCCAGTCTCTTCCACACCCC
>NW_005871210.1:1342996-1370423 GCF_000147115.1 Myotis lucifugus | reverse complement strand
CCCCCAGAATAGTCAGTCCGCTCCCTTTCTATGCCCCTGATTCTATTATATTCACCATTTTATTCTGTTCATCAGATTATTTATTCACTTGATTTTTAGATTCACTTGTTGATAGATGTGTATTTGTTGTTCATAATTTGTATCTTTACCTTCTTCCTCTTCTTAAAGGATACCTTTCAGCATTTCATATAATACTGGTTTGGTGGTGATGAACTCCTTTAGCTTTTTCTTATCTGTGAAGCTCTTTATCTGACCTTCAATTCTGAATGATAGCTTTGCTGGGTAAAGTAATCTTGGTTGTAGGTTCTTGCTATTCATCACTTTGAATATTTCTTGCCACTCCCTTCTGGCCTGCATAGTTTCTGTTGAGAAATCAGCTGACAGTCATATGGGTAGTCCCTTGTAGGTAACTGACTGTTTTTCTCTTGCTGTTTTTAAGATTCTCTCTTTGTCTTTTGCTCTTGGCATTTTAATTATGATGTGTCTTGGTGTGGTCCTCTTTGGATTCCTTTTGTTTGGGGTTCTCTGCGCTTCCTGGACTTGTAAGTCTATTTCTTTCACCAGGTAGGGGAAGTTTTCTGTCATTATTTCTTCCAATAGGTTATCAATATCTTGCTCTCTCGCTTCTTCTGGCACCCCCATAATTCGGATGTTGGTACGCTTGAAGTTGTCCCAGAGGCTCCTTACACTATCTTCATATTTTTGGATTCTTTTTTCTTTTTGTTTTTCCAGTTGGGTGTCTTTTGCTTCTTCATATTTCAAATCTTTGACTTGATTCTTGTGATCCTCTAGTCTGCTGTTGGAACTCTGTATAATATTCTTTATTTCAGTCAGTGTATGCTTAATTTCTAGTTGGTCCTTTTTCATAACCTCAAGGGTCTCACTAGATTTCTTGAGGGTCTCACTAAATTTATCGGCGGTTTCTAGAAAATTCTTGAAAAACCTTATAAGTGTGGTTTTAAACTCTATATCCTGTAGTTTGCTTTCCTCCATTTCTGTCATTTGTGACCTGTTCCTTTGTCTCCGCATTTTTTATGCTTCCCTGTGTTGATAGAGTGGCTTTCTGTTCTAGGTGTCCTATAGGGCCCAGTGGCTCAGCCTCCCCAATTACCTGAAGTGGACACTCTTGGTGAACCCCTTTGTGGGCTGTGTACACAGTCTTGTTGTAGTTAAGCCTTGATTGTTGTAGGTATCACTGGGAGGAATTGACCTCCAGGCCAATTGTCTGTGAGAATCAGCTGTGTCTGCAGTGGGAGAACTTCTGTGCTGGAGACACCCTTCTGGGGCAAGACTTGCTTCAGTGGGGCTTTGGTGCTCACTGAGTCTGCCCCCTGAGTGTGTCCCTTATGGATCTGAGGAGTTGTAATCTGGATGGTCCCACTCTGACCACCGGGTACACTGGCTCTTGGATTTCTAAGGAGGTGCTAATTTAGCCTCTGCCTGAGGCTACCCAGCAGGAGCTATGGAGAAATCTGCAGATTCCTCTTCTTTGTTTGGGGTTTGGAGGTGCCCAGATGAGGCCCAGCTGTGAAGCAATGCAAGCTGCTGTGGGGCCTTGGGCCTTCTTTTGGAAGTTCTGGGTCTCTCTGACCCAGCTGCAGTTTGTTAGGTAATTTTCAGATTGCCAAGGGCCAGGCATTTCATATGCAAAAGCCTCTGCGCATAGCTTGGGTGGGGCGGGGTCTCAGGGGAACAACAGGGCGGAGCAAGCAGCTATGGCTGCTCCTCAGCCCTGCCCTAAGAGGCCCCGAGTCTCAGTGCCCAGTTAATCGCTGCAAGCACCTCTGAAAGAAAGCCACCCTTGAGTTCCGCCCGCTGCCAGACAGTCCAGTTTCTCCCCGTATGAGTCTGGGTCCCCAGAGACTCGCCCGGAACTGGAGTCAGGGCCGTCGGGAGCTTGAGACTCCCTCCCGATTGAAAAAGACAACCGCGTCCTCAGTTGCCAGCCCTTTCCATGTGCGCCTTCGTACCTCTGCACTTTACTTCCGCACCTCCTCTGAGTCTCAGTGTGCTTTTCTCTTTCCTTCTAGTTGTAGAATTTCCACTCAGCCAGCCTTCCTGTGGTTCTGGATGATGTCCGTTTTGTCTTTTAGTTGTATTTTTAAAGTGGTTGTGCGAGGCAGCAATTTCCGGTGTTTACCTATGCCGCCATCTTGGTTTCTCCCCTCTGTAATATTTTTATTAATACCATCTCTTTCCTCTTCTTGCAGTGTTTCATTTCACTCTCCAAGGTTCTCATGCGTCTCTAATAATTTCTGTTTTCACTGGCTTCTTTCTTTTGAACCCTAAATGTTCTCCATGAATATATTCTCAGTCTTCTCTTTTTGGTGCTCTTAAGTGGCCTCCTCTACTGGATAACAGTCTTCATGACTTCACCTACTACGTATGCATAGATGTTATCTCTCAAGTTTGAATCTCTGTTTTAAGTTTTTGATGTTTGTTTCTAATTTTTGGTAAAAATGTTTACTTTGAGCTTACTGTATCCAAAATAAAACTCCTCTTACATCTACTTCATATCTAATTCTCATATCTAATTCTCACTACCCTCTGAGAGACACCTTAATGTGAACATCATTATCTTTCGTTGTTGCCTTATTTTTTCTTTCTTTTTAAAAATTTATTTATTTATTTATTTATTTGAACATCATTACCTTTGATTTTTATGTCCCTCATCTGCCACATCCAATCAGATGCCTGGTCTTGTTCATTTTACTTTGACAATCTCTCTTGAATACATTCTTCCCTTTAATTTCCTTTGCCATCATAAGCGCCTACTGCTCTCATCTAGGCTACTGCAATAACCACTTAACTGATTTCATAGTTCTTCCTGTGTCAGTTAGCTTTTGTTGCATAATAAATTACTTCAGAACTTAGTAGCTTAAACAATGACCATTTTATTTAGCTCAAAATTCTGAGAGTTAGCTGGATGATTCCGGGGTTCCTCAGCTGATCTGAGGAACTGAACCCACGGCCTTCTGGTGCACAGGACAACGCTCCATCCGAATCACACCAGCCAGGGCCAGATTGAAAACTTGTTTAGGCTGCAACCTGAGCTTGTTCATCTTCATGTGTAATATTTGGAAGTCTGCCTTACATGTAGCCATTAGACTATTTGAATGACTTTTCTATCTGAAATAGCCTCACTCACATGTCTGGCAGTTGGCAGACTGTCGGCTGGGGTGCCTCGTTTCTGCATGTAGCCTTTTATCATCCAGCAGGCTATCTCACTCTCATTCACATAGTAGTCTCAGAGTTCCAAGAGCAGCAAGAGTAGGCAAGCCCTAATGCACAAATGTTTTTGAAGTCTGTTTGGATCCCATTTATTGCTGTTCAAGGATGGAGTCTCATAATAGGAGGAACTGCAAAGTCATATTATAAAGAGACTAGAGGCCCGATGCATAAAAATTGGTGCACTCGGGGGTAGGGGGGGTGGGGGGGATCCCTCAGCCCCGCCTGTGCCCTCTCGCAGTCTGGGACCCCTCAGGGGATGACCACCTGCTGGCTTAGGCCCGATCCCCGGGAGATTGGGCCTAAGATGGCAATCAGACATCCCTCTGGCAGCCCAGCAGCCCTCGGGGGATGTCCACTTGCCAGCGGGGAGCAGGCCTAAACTGCAGTCGGACATCCTTAGCACTGCTGAGGAGGCAGGAGAGGCTCCCACCACCACCGCTGTACTGGCAGCCATCAGCCTGGCTTGTGGCTGAGCAGAGCTCCTCCCATGTGAGAGCGCCCTGACCACCAGAGGGCAGCTCCTGCATTGAGCATCTGCCCCCTGGTGGTCAGTGTGTGTCATAGTGACCAGTCATTCCCAATCCTTCTGCTGTTAGGGTCAGTTTGCATATTACCCTTTTACTATATAGGATAGAGGCCTGGTGCACGGGTGGGAGCCAGCTGGTTTGCCCTGAAGGGTGTCCCGGATCAGGGTGGGGGTCCCGCTTGGGTGCCTGGCCAGCCTGGATGAGGGGATGATGGCTGTTTGCAGCTGGTCATACCCCCTTCAGGGTGGGGGTCCCCACTGGGGTGCCTGGCCAGTCTGGGTGAGGGGCTGAGGGCCGTTTTCAGGCTGGCGGGTGACTGAAGCTCCCAACCTCTTCTTTTTTTCTTTTTTTTTTCTTTTTTATTCTGGGATTTATTTACCTTCTATGGCTGTCACTGGAGCTGAGAGCCGGCTTTAGCTCTGAGGCTTGGCTCCAGCTCTGAGACCTCAGCTGCTGAAAGCAGGTATCTGGGCTTTGGTTAGCTTCTATAATTGAACCACTGTTGCAACTCCAGCCCTGAGGCCTGGCTGGCCGAAAGCAGATTTCTGGGGATTGTTTAGCTTCTATAATTGCAACATAGTTGCTTAGAGTGCAGCTCAGAGGCCGGCAGCGGCAGGCGGGGAACCTTGGCTTCCTCCATCACTGGAGCAAGCAAGCCTCCTGTTCGCTTCAGCTGCCTGGCTGCCGGCCGCCATCTTGGTTGGCAGTTAATTTGCATATCGCCCTGATTAGCCAATGGGAAGCGTGTCAGAGGTATGGTTAATTACCATGTTTGTCTATTATTAGATAGGATAGGAAGAATTTGTAGTCATTTTTGCAACATAGCACATTTTTTTCCCCATTTTATCCTAAGACCAACTGATTTCATATTTTTACAATTTAGCTCTGCTGATTTTATCCCTCTGCTTAAACACTGTGAGTGGCACTCTGGACTTGAAGGAAGTTAAGAACAATAGCATAATCTGCCTCATTTTATCTTTCTAGTTTTATTTTTCTCTGCTCCCCCTTCTCTACTCAAATTGGACTAGTTTCTAAATTGGTCTGCGTAGCCTGTAAGGATCAGCTCATATGCCAACCCTTTCATGAATCCTTCCTAGATTTTTCTCTCCTCACTCCCACATTTACTTTTCTCAATCTCTTAAGTTGAAATGGTCTCCCCTTCCTCAGTTTTCTCATAGCTCTTTGCACCTTTCTTGTGATTTTTTACCTTGTTATAAATGTCCCTTAACAGACTGACAACTTTTTTAGAAATTTATTTTAGAGAGGGGAAAAAGGAGAGAGAAAAATACTCATTTGAGAAAGTTATACATCAGTGTGAGAGAGATACTAGTACATCAATCGGTTGCTTCCTGTACGTGCCCCAACCAGGGATCAACCTAGGTATGTGCCTTGACTGGGAACCCAACCTGTGACCTTCTAGTGCAGCAGTCGCCAACCTTTCGGACCTTACGGACCACCAGTTGGCTACCGCTGCTCCAAAGGTTTCCTTAAACCAGCGGTTGCCAACCTTTTTGACCTCACGGACCCACAGACCACCAGTTGGCAACCGCTGTTCTAGTGCACAGGACGATGCTCCAACCAACTGAGCCACACCAGCGAAGGCCAGATCGAAAACTTTTTAGGGCTGCAACCCGAGCTTGTCCATCTTTATGTGTAATATTTGGAAGTCTGCCTTATAAGTATTTGAATGAGTTTTTAAATTTTTATTAACTTTAGAAAGGAACAGAGAGAAGAGAGGGAAACTTCAATGATGAGAGAGAATCATGGATCAGCTGCCTCCCTGCATGCCCCCCACTGGAGATTGAACCTGCAACTAGGGGATGTGCCCTGACCGGGAACCAACCACTGAGCTACACTGACCAGGCTTGAATGATTTTTGAATGATGAATATTTCTCATAGTTTTTATAATGTTAGTTTTGAGTACCAGTTAATTAAATTTTTTTTTCTTTCAGACCAGAAACTAGAGAGCAGTATCCAAATAAATTTATCCAACGAGATGACACTGAAAGATTTTACATTCTGAATACATTATTCAACCTACCAGGTAGATTCATTCTATGCTTATATAACTGATGCTTTCTCTTCTTTCCATGATTATTTGTCTTTGCTCAAGGGAGATAAAATAAGTTTGAATTTTCTCACCTAAAACTTACGAATATCTATTCTTCATTTTTCAGAGACCTACCTGTTGGCCTGCCTAGTAGATTTTTTTACTAATTGTCCCAGATATACCAGGTATGTATGTGCTATAATTTTTTCCAATTGATTTTTTAAAAATTAATGTACAGGGTTTTAGAGAACTGGCCATTGTAGGTCTTTTCTGCTTTTCTGAAGTGAATTTAGTGCTAGTGAGAGATGCCTCATTGCCAGCCTGAGAGATGGGACGGCACCAGCAGCTCCATGCAGGCTCTCACCTCCCACTCGGCCCCTCTTCTTGCCAGTGTGCTGCAGCCATGTTTGGAAGGGACCACTTCTGATTGGCTTCTCCTGGGAATGAAGACGGCCAGCAGAGGTGCTAATTGTGACAACTGAGTGGGAGGTTTGTGTGATGATTATCTGTCAAGCAGAATTACACTAAAACCCCCCTACTCATTTCACAGCAGCTACCCAGGAGCCATTCAGGATGGTAATTTAATTTCATTCCCAGGCCCAGCAAGATTTGATTGAGGAATAAATACTGTTTATCCTCCCTGAAGTAAAATTTTGCTTAAGTCTTGAACAAGTTACCTTATCCTTTTTAGGAATTTGCATAACCACTGCTGAAAGTTCAGCTATATGTGCTAGAGTTTGCTAACTTCCTTATCCTTTCTAGGCCTTACCCACTCACTTCAAGGCACTGAATTTGGTAGAGTGCTAAATAGAAAATAGGCAATACCTTTGTATCTAGAGATGTTAGAAAAGTCAGGGTAGAGAGAACCTAAATTACCAACTTTAAGTTTTAAATGTTTTTTTGATGGAACCTGTTTCTTAAAAGTGATTAATAAAGGAACTTGATGTTTTTGAAACTGGCCTTTTAGCTTCCACTCAGTATATTCTATCACTTTGTATTTATTTACAGTTATTGTATTCCATTGAACACTATAGTCATCTCTGGTGGTCAGATGAATTTTCATTAGGGAGTAATTATTTTCCTAATTAGCCAGTGCCATTATCCATGTGATAATGGAACCTTTGGGTCCCTGGGTAATGTGTGATATTTTATTTACCCTCCTTTGGATTCCCTGTCATGTTCTTTTCATCTCTCTGTAGCTGTGAAACAGGATTTAAAGATGGGGACCTCTTCATGTCTTACCGGAGTATGTTCCAGGATGTAAGGGATGCTGTTGACTGGGTTCATTACAAGGTACCTAGGAGCTGCTGCTTTACCTGCTCACTCTTGGCCTGTGTTTGATATTGTCTGACATTAACTTTCTAGGTGCAAATAGAACTGAGTTTTTCCTCTTTAAAAAAAACAACAACACACACACACAAAACCCCCACAAAACAGATTTGCCCCCTAGTGATAGCTCTTTATAAGACTTTAATACTTTTGTTCTTGATTGTCCTGCTTTCAGATTGTGTTTGGTTTCGATATCTTATTTTACAAATACATTTAGAAGAGATTTTAGTGTTAATATTATACTTACTGTATCCTATGAGGATAATTATGGTCCTTTCCCCCCCCCCCCCAAATACTTGACTGATAACCTTAACCCTTTGAGTGCCAACCAATATCCTAGGAACTATGCTAAAATTGCCAAGGCATTTTTGCTGATTTTACAGCAGTTTAGGAAAAAAATTATGAAAATTAGGCAGATAAATGCCAAGTGGTTAATTTTAGAACTACAAATATTCGGCATCATAACTAATCTGCACTTGGTGCCATCTGTCAATAAAGAGTGAACTACTAGCATCTAATAGTGACACTGCAGGAGGAGCGCAATAGCGCTCCTGGCACTTTTGGGGCGCGATCGCGCTCCCTGGCACTCTAGAGGTTAACAAATATATTAACATTTACTATAAATTGTACCGAATAAAATATGAAATGGTTTTTGATGTCTAGGTTAAAATAAAAATAATTTTATATTTTAAATACATTTTGGAAGTAGAGTTGGAGCAAATCACATCTGCTACTTTATCCTGTCTTCTCCAATGTGTCTGCTTTTCCATTTTGGTAATACTTAAATGATGCATCTCGGTTGATAGTAGACATAATTTGTCTTATAAACTGTTAAAGACTGATTTTGTTCTTATTTCTTTTTTTTTTCCCCTAGGGCTCCCTTAAGGAAAAGACAGTTGAAAATCTTGAGAAGTATGTAGTCAAAGATGTAAGTAATAAAGGGAAATCTACATGATAGCTTATTTTACCTATTAGGGAAATTAATAAGTCTATTTATAATGAAATGTACAAGGGGAAGGTATGTATTTCCTTGTTATAATATATGCCAAGTGTAATTACCAAGAGTTTTCAGCCAGAGCATATATTTTAGTACAGTTTTTCCTATTTGTTGATAATTAAGAAGACCTAGTATTCCATTTGTTTTTATAGCTCTAATTGTGATAGCAGCTATAGAGGTTACTGTGTGCACATCAGTGTGCTGAGTGAGTGATTACATGCATTATCCTGCTTAATATTCTGTATAGCCATGAATTAGGCATTGTTACCTCTGTTGTATAGGAACAGATGAAGAAATTAAGGAATAAAGGGATTAAATAATTTGGCCAAGTTCATACAGCTAATAAGTAGTAACCCAAATCATAGCCACTGTGCTACACCATCTAAACAATGTACAAAGTAACTCATTTAAATTATCTTTAGCCTATCAACAGGAAATAATAGGGAAAGCTTTAAAAATATCTAAAAAGACATTAGAGGAAAACCTAATAAAATTCAGAAAAATCTGTAGTTTATTTAATAGTACTGTGTTAGTTAATTTCTTAGTTTTGGTAATTGTGGTTATGTACAATGTTAATATTAAGGGAAGCTGGATGAAGAATAGGGTTCTCTACTATTTTCACAACTTTAAGTCTGAAATTATTTCAAAATTAAAAGTAAACACACACACTTCTTTTTCTTACAGAGGAAAAGTAGTGTAATGCATTATTTTCTCAAAGTATTTTGGTAAAGATTACTTACTGTTTTGTCTTTGTACTTCCTGTTTCCTCCCCACTCCCACCCTAATCCTTGTTTCAAAAAGAATGCTGAGGGGTTCAGGAAAGGTCCAGGAGAACTTGAGTAAAGGGACCTATTTACTGTGAGAGAAGGGAAATCTGCTGTTCTTTCTGGTTATGAGGAGTTAGAATTAACTTATGTTTCTGTAGGTGAGTCTAGGCATTTCTAGATTGTATCCTGCACATGTCATTCAATTATACAAGGTGATGTGTTTTTTTTGTTGTTGTTGTTTTTAAATATATTTTACTGATTTTTTACAGAGAGGAAGGGAGAGGGATAGAGAGTTAGAAACATCGATGAGAGAGAAACATTGATCAGCTGCCTCTTGCACACTCCCTACTGGGGATGTGCCCGCAACCAAGGTACATGCCCTTGACCGGAATCGAACCTGGGACCCTTGAGTCCGCAGGCTGACGCTCTATCCACTGAACCAAACCGGTTAGGGCGTTTTTTTTTTTTTTTTTAATGAAAGTATATACAATGAAGCTAAATCTCCATGTAGAGGATTTTGCTATTTAAAATCAGCTTCTCCTGATCTCTAACATATCTAATTCACATACTAAGATTACAAAGTAATTTAAACTCTTTCCTGAGGCAGACATGGGGAAGGTAGAGAGATGTTTTTAAGAAGCATATAATTATTTATTATTTATATGTATCATCTATCTATATGTATCACCTATCTTCTATATATATAAAAGCCTTAGTGACCGTAACGACCGTTTGACCTGTCGCTATGATGCGCACTGACCACCAGGGGGCAGATGCTTAAGGCAGGAGCTGCCCCCTGGTGGTCAGTGCGCTCCCATAGCCAACCTCCCACAGTCCCTCACCCCATCCAGCAGGCCCTGGCCAGGACTGGGCAAGATGGCCCTGATTGCTGACCAGGCCTAGGGACACCACCTGTGCACAAATTTCATGCACCGGGCCTCTAGTTTTATATATAAAATCTATATATTATATACACCATGTATATTATATATGTTAATACTTAATTTATGCATAGTGATTGATAATGTGGTCTTTCTCAATGCAACAATCTGAAGCCATCTAACCAACCCTTAAAGGGAATCCCCTGTTCTTATTTCAGTGGACAAAAGTCCAGTATGTGACTATTCCACAGTAAATGAATATGTATTTGGGTTTACTGTTTCACTCATCATTATATTACATTTCAGGGAAAATTGCCTTTGCTTCTGAGCCGGATGAAGGAAGTAGGGAAAGTATTTCTTGCCACCAACAGTGACTATAAATATACAGATGTAAGTACTTAATATTCATATTTGTTTGTTTATACAGAGGAATTATTTTGGCCTAAAGAACTGAAGATAACAAGGAGGATAATAGTTTATTAAGGGTAGTTTTTGCCACTTCATTTTAAAAGCAGTGAAAAGAGCAAACATATATACCATAAGAGCTACATCAGTGATTCTCAAATTTTTCTAATTTCTTTTGACTGTTTCCCTTAATTACAGTTGGCTACTTGAATGTTTTAATTTGGGTTTATTCAAAACACTTGTGCTGATCAAAATGGCTTCTATGTCTCTTAGGCACATCATTTATATAAACTTAAGTCACTCGCTTCCTGTATTGCACATGAGCACATGCCCTCCTCCCTGTTGTTTGGAGCCGACAGCAATAGATGGTGCGAAGATGTTTTTATTTTTAGCCATCAGAAGTTACCACTGCTTAAGTGCTTTTTGCCAGATTAAAGCATATAGAATAGCCAATTTAACTCCTCGTCTTACTTTTGCTAAGACAGTTACAAGTTCATGGTACTAGCAAAAAGCTCAGTATTTCCCAATTCTTCATGTAAAATCTTGTCTTAGAAATCTGATGGTTTGGAATAAGCAAGACTGTGAGTCATTAGTTTTCTCTATGCTCTTACCTCAGAAGACCCTAACCTCCAAAAATGGGTTTCAGTCCACTAGAATTAGGTAGGGATATATGGATGAATCTGTACATCATTATCTCCTAGAACAGTGGTTGGCAAACTGCGGCTCGGCAAACCCTGGCTTGAGAGCCACATGTGGCTCTTTGGCCCCTTGAGTATGGCTCTTCCACAAAATACCGGCTCTTCCACAAAATACCGACTTCTGCGCATGGGCCACGAAGTTTCAGTCGCACTGTACGTGCGTGCCCGCACGTGGTATTTTGTGGAAGAGCCACACTCAGGGGGCCAAAGAGCCGAATGTGGCTCGCGAGCCGCGGTTTGCCGACCACGGTCCTAGAAGAATATGATGCCCTACTCAGAATGTCAGAAGCTTCTGTATGTTTGTTATGAGAAGCATTAATTTCTGGCTTTCATAGCCATGATTTCATAAACTTTAGAGGAAATGAGAATGTGATAAATCCTATATTGAAAAAGACATTTTTATGAAAAACTTGTGTATGTTTTTTTAATAGTGTTTTATATCTTTTGTAGAAGTGGTATATGGACCTTATGTTGGTGTTTTTCTGTTTTGTTTTTTCCCCCCAGAAAATTATGACTTACCTGTTTGATTTCCCACATGGCCCCAAGGTACTATATGTAAATTATTAGACCATTGCTTTAGTAATAATGCATTTAATCAGCCTGGAATATTGATGTTAAGGAATTGGTCAGGACCCATTCAGAAATCTTCATTAACATTAGAAGTCATGCAGGTGCTGGTATATTATTTAAAGTCGATAGCAACTTGAAAACTTAGTAGACAGAAATAAAAGAGATATTCATATGGCATTTAGTAGGATGGTAGCAGAGTAATTTTATGCCCAAGAACTTCTATGCAGAGTTAAGTTTGGGTTTTTCAGGTTGAGGAAGATAACTGATTGAAAGAAACAGAAAATGTGTATATTCTTGACAACTTTTAGATTTTGCTTATTTATTGATGAGTTTTGTGCCAAGGGAACAGTTAGCCTTGATATTTAAGCAGAGGTGTCTTTATTTCTGCAGTATGGCTGCACTTAGATTTAAGGACTCTTCATGGCAAGTTAATCATATACTTGTGCCGTGCTATTTTAATTCTAGCTTTTAAAAAAAAATAAATATCAGTAAATCCCTATTTTGAGATCACCCAAAGGCAGTGCTCTTCAGCTTGACCTTAAAAGGTTGTTTGAGGATGGAAATCATGTTGATGGGCATAACTTTTACATTAGTGCTGTGGTTGGCCTGCAGTAGGTTGGCCTTTGCCAGTGTGCACTTCGAGCCATCATTCTGAAGTCATACCCAGTAAAATTTCCTAATAGTTCCATGCTAGCTTGTATACTTCAGTTCCAAGGCTTATCTGCCTCTCCCTTAATTTGTCTCTTGGGTATTGATCTGCATCTCTTTTTAGCCCCCTTGAGCCTCCTTTTGAGTGTGAGCACATTTACATATTAACTTATTTCACAGAAATTTAACCCTTTGCACTCCGCTGTCCCCTCTCAGGGGACATCGGAATTCTAGCATATCACTCGGATGTCCCCTCTCAGGGGACATTGCAGTTTATTAGTGATTACGGGGAATTGAGTTATTTCAACGCAACTTTTTGAGACATGCATGTTTCCCTGAAGTTTTATCTTGAAATGGCACAAGAAATTAAATCAAAATATCGTAAAATTACTAAGATATATACAAGAAATGTCAGCGGGTTTTGTGTCGGATTAAACAATAAACTACATATTCCCGATGTGGGACAAAGAAAACGGGACTGCATTGTGTGTTCTAACAGGAAAACACCTGGTGGCAGGCGTCAAACCACTTATTACTGTCAAACATGCACTAATCAGCCTGCAATGCATATTGGGGAGTGTTACAAAACTTATACTGTACAAAATTATAAACAATAAAATATTGGTTTTTTTGCAAATATACATTCCTCGATGTCACCCAATTCATATAAGTCCAATATCATTATAATATGTTACTTGGTTCCAAAATTATACTAAATAATACGAGGGTCTGTAAATGCACGTTTCCGCCGCAAAGTAGCGTCGAGTAGCTGGTAGCCAATGTCCAGAATGGTTCGGAGTGCAAAGGGTTAATATAAGTAGATGAAATGATTTAAAATGTAGAGATTATTAGTCGTTCACTTATATTTTCACCTTGCCTGCTTCCAAAAGGATATGACTTATAAGACACAATGTTTTTAATAAAACAGTGGGATCTTCTGCTTATACTTAGTATTTCTACATTCCTTGCATCTGAGTGAGATTAAATATTAGTGCCTTAAGGGTAGGAGCGATGTTTCAGCTTCTGCTGTTCCTGCTTCATCAGCCTGGGAGTTCCCATCGACCATGGCAGTCCTACTTTGACCTGATCTTGGTGGATGCACGGAAACCACTCTTTTTTGGAGAAGGCACAGTACTGCGTCAGGTGGATACTGTAAGTTGAGAGGATGTTCTGTCTGCACATTGTCCTTCGTGTTTCTCCTTCCCCCACTCCCACTCTCCCTAAGGAAACAGGTATTTTTATCTACTTAGCTGTATCTCTCTTTTGAAATTATTCTAAGTCTTGGTTTTAATTGAGGTAGCCGAATAATTCAAAAGTGTCTTTCATTTGTTTGTCTAGCCAAGTAGCCTTTTGGATTGAGATTAGGATAGAATGATAAAGTATTACAAAGTCCATATTCTCTTCTCACAGAAAACTGGCAAGCTGAAAATTGGTACCTACACAGGCCCCTTACAACATGGTATTGTCTACTCAGGAGGTGAGTTGCAGACTTCCCTTTAGTGTGCGTCTCTGCTCAGACCTCACCCTGAAAGCATTGATGTCCTCCTAGCATAGTGGCACATGTTCCCTTTAGTTCCCTGAAGATCTCATCTACTGAAAGTAAATACTTCAGTCCTCTACTAATGCAATAGGAGTCAGGGAGAATGGGTTTGAGAAGTTGTTAGTATGTTCTAATGAATCTTTGATTTTTCACCCAATCTTTCTTTTACTTATTTGAGGCTTTTTCTCAGTGTCTTGGAATCATTTGGGGGTAGTCCTCAAGGAGCCCCTATGGACACAAATACATATTTTGTTGGAGTGATAAACTTAATAGCAGATCTATGATGAGAAAAAGAGGTGGTACTTTTGAGAGTTATAGTCAATACTAATGCTGAGACATGTAGGAGGCAATTTAAAAAATGAGAAAAAGATAAATTGTGGGTCTTTGACTTTAAGGAAGGTGAGCCCTTTTTCTAGTGTGTTCCTCACATAATTGTAAGAAAAAAAATCACAGTATTTAATCGTTACGGTACTGAGAATGCTGTTTTCTTTTTTAATATGGGGACATTTTTTTCTTTGTTTATTGTTTCAGGTTCATCTGATACAATCTGTGATCTGTTGGGAGCCAAGGGCAAGGACATTTTGTATATTGGAGATCACATTTTTGGGGACATTTTGAAATCAAAGAAACGGCAAGGGTGGCGAACTTTTTTGGTGATTCCTGAACTTGCACAGGAGCTTCATGTCTGGACTGATAAGAGTTGTAAGGAGCCATTTCTTAGTTTATAAATCTTTCATATAGTTTATATAAAATGGCCAGCTGTGAACCACTACTTTGTATGCAGGGGGTCCAAAAGATAGGCCCTGATATTTGCATAACTCTTTCCCAGACAGCCCAGTATTTCACAGAAGTCCAGAATTGGAGGAAATAAAAGAGGTTATCTTGTTCAGCTTTCTTCTTGAATCCTTTCAATTTTAAGTATAAAATGTTATTCCCTGAGTTCTGTTACAATAGCAGCTAATGTGGGAACTCCACTCTGCTCTGTAGTCCCCCGTTTGTCCAACCATGCTACTAGTCCAGTCTCTCTGCTACCAGCTCATGTCTGTGACTCTGGGGCATTGACTGCTCTGAGTGTTAATCACCTCCTGATATTTATTTGCTCTTCTGAGAAGTAGAGAATGGGGCCAAATTCCATTCTCTGAACTGAGCTATGCTGTGGATTTAGGTAAAGGTAATGCCTGCATGCCCTTAGGCAAGTCACTGAGACACCCTCTCCCTTCGTTTCCTCAAGTGTGAAAATGTGGGTAGTAATACCTACCTCATAAAGCTGATGAGGCTCAACTGAGGTAAGGTGTGTATAAAGAAGATACAAGTAACAACCCTTCTCAACCAGGGCGCCTCATCTGAAACAGAGAACAGAGAAAATGACTCCATTTTCCCAAAGATGGCAGATAAAGAAAATTTGTTCTATACAATTATTACATTAAGGCTTAATTCTCTTTGGGGAACCCAGGTGGAGAAAAGCTGGAACACAGAGGCAGCATGCAGCAGGTGCTGGCTGTTGGTTGGTATTGTTTGTACTTATCAGTGGAATTTTCTGCTAGCCTTTCACCCACATTTTCAACTCCCCACCTAGGAAGTTTTAGAAATCTAGTGGGCTTGGCCCTGTTTCCTAGACTTGTAACTATGGACAAGTTGTCTCATTCTCTGTTAAGACTTGCTTTGCTGACACACTGAGATGGGGTATGAATTGGCACTTGGTAAGCTTAGACTCAGCATCCAGTTGGAAGAGTTGTGGTCAGCAGTGATTCAGAAGAAGAAAGGCCTAGGAAATACTGATGTTCATCTGCTACCAGATTGCAGGCAGCGTAGCCGTGGGTTTTCCTGAAGGTGGCCAGGGAAGTTATTTTATACACTCACCTATCGCTTTACTTTTCAGTCATATCTGCAACCTTTTTAAATGTAGTTTCAGCAGTAATTAAAAACTGGATGCTTTTTATTTTATTTAAAATATTTTCCTTTTCCTTCCAAACCATAACAAGCACTTTTTGAAGAGCTTCAGAGCTTGGATATTTTCTTGGCTGAACTTTACAAGTAAGTTTTTTCCCTAATTCTAAAATGTTTTCCTTTTTCCCTAAAACTTACCTACCTTTTTGGGAGTCCCCTAGGTATGAGAGATGTCTTTTCTAGAGATTTTCACTGGCCTTCTCATTTGTCTCCAGGCACCTTGACAGCAGCAGCAATGAGCGCCCAGACATTAGCTCCATCCAGAGACGTATTAAGGTATCCAAATGGGATTTGGGAGAAAACTTGCAAAATAAAGTTTAAGTGATTTTCATATTTCTCATTTTATACAGGGACTGGCACAGAGCCAGTGCACAGATACTTTTTTGAATGAGCTGACAGTCTTATTCTTTGATTTAGAAAGTAACTCATGACATGGACATGTGCTATGGGATGATGGGAAGCTTGTTTCGCAGTGGCTCCCGGCAGACCCTCTTTGCCAGTCAGGTGATGCGTTATGCTGATCTCTATGCCGCATCTTTCATCAACCTGCTGTATTACCCATTCAGCTACCTCTTCAGAGCTGCCCACGTCTTGGTGAGTTAATGCAGCTGTAAGCTACTGTTTAGTTAATATACTTTTAAGGCAGAGATCTGTAACTACCTTTGTGGGATGACATCGGAGAAGTTTGGATTATTCCTTTCTAAGGTGCACAGAGACCAAGGGTAGGTTGCACTAAATGAGAAATGTGGTTTTTATATTCCTATGCTCTGATACTGAACTATGTTTCAGGACTGATTTTGCTGTGAGAAAGAAAATAAGGATCTCTTCTCTCATTTACCCAGTTTCAGGCTATAGTAAATGGTCTGGGCACAGTTTTGAGGGTTGAGGAGAAAGAAGAGGGTAGGTGGCTTTAGGGAGTTCCAGGAAGACACTTCAGTACCTACACTGGATTGACCTCTGGTCCATGATCGACATCTCTCTGAATGGCCACCTAAAGAGGGAGAGGAGAGGAGCTCTTAGGGAGCTCGGGAGGCTTCCCAGGTCCGTGAGAGAAATTGCCACCACTTTCCTGGAACTTAAGTGAATACAATCAAAGTAGCATTTAAAATTTTTGCTGGAAAGTATAAACATGAGACTGAAGATATTTTAAAATAAGAACTAGAGGATCAAGAAAGAATAAGCTGTGTAGTCTAGACCACTACTAAGAATTGTATTCATGCAGTGATGATCACTAAACAGTGAAGTAGAACTTGTTTTTAACCAGTGAAATAAGTCAAATAGGAAAGCTTAAAAAGCAGGGGTCCTCAAACTACGGCCCACGGGCCACATGCAAATACAAATATTGTATTTGTTCCCGTTTTGTTTTTTTACTTCAAAATAAGATATGTGCAGTGTGCATAGGAATTTGTTCATAGTTTTTTTTTGTTGTTTTTTTTTTTAACTATAGTCTGGCCCTCCAACGGTCTGAGAGACAGTGAACTGGCCCCCTGTTTAAAAAGTTTGAGGACCCCTGGCTTAAAGAAACAAACTCAAGCAGAAAGCTTTGAGTTCATCTGGTTTCTAAGCTAGGAAGAGTGGGAAAAAGTGTAGCAGCTCACTGTGGAACAGTACTTTTAGGAAGATGGACAAATAATCATCAAAAACTGTACTGCTAAGATCAACCTTAGCTCAGCAAGGAACACCAATGTATTCAGTAGCGTGGGGCTGTGGTTCAGAAAAGGCTCTTTACACAGGAGGCAAGCAGCTGCTCATTAAACCTCTTCAACCAAATGCTAGTGGAAAGCTCATGACATCATTTTAGAAGTAGATTGGAACTCAGTCAGTGATTTATCTGCTGATGAATACTGTAAATATAAGCTATGGGATAGTTATAGTTGCCTGGGCTCCCAAATCATTTGCTGTTGGGTCATTTCATACTTACACTTGTGTGATAAACCTGGGTGGTCATACGCTTTAGAAAAGCCCAACCTGGCAGCCTATTTAATGTTGCCTGGTCGATTGATGGCACTCAGATGGCTGGAGCCTGTGGAAATGGACATACTCTTTCTGCACCAACATGGTGAAGCAGTGTTGGGAGTGGAAAAGTTTTCAAGTAACAATCAAAAGAAAGACCGTGCATGTTTTAACGTTCTTAATGATTCAGTGCATTTACTGGAATTGTGATAGAATCATTAAAGCATCTTTGAACTACAGGTGTTAGGATTTGGGAAATAGCTCCACCTGCTTTCTGAACCTCTGACTTTGTTCTAGATGCCTCATGAATCAACAGTGGAACACACACATGTAGATATCAATGAGATGGAGTCCCCGCTTGCCACCCGGAACCGTACTTCAGTGGATTTCAAAGATACTGACTACAAGCGGCACCAGTTGACACGATCGATTAGTGAGATTAAACCCCCCAACCTATTCCCACTGGCCCCCCAGGAAATTACACACTGCCATGATGAAGATGATGATGAAGAGGAGGAAGAGGAAGAATAAGAAAGAAAACAAAAACTCTGAACAACCATTAAACAAGTTCTAGCAGGACTCATAGGAGCATACCATGTCCCTGCTTGGGTCCTAGTGGGAGGGGGGGGGGTACTCCATGAAAAGGTTCTGAAGACCTTAAGATAATTCTAATCATAGGGAGATACTTGTTTTAGTTTTGTGTGTCTACAGTCTTTACAGATGGTTTAAAATTGTAATGGAGTCTGAATTGGAAAAAAGGAAGGGTAAAAACTGGGCTGAATTGCATGAAGATGGCTCCATTGTGGCTTGTGACACTGTTTGTCTTGTTTCATCATCAGTCTGTTAAGTGTCAGAGAGGAACAAGGAAGATGATGGAAAGAGGTGATCTAAAACGGCTGTTATGTTACAAATTGTGCTCTTACTCCAAAATCCATCTTTTTCAGTGCATTACATAGTGTTGTATACCAGTGGAGAAATACATTGTTTCCAGGATCAAATGTAGCCTTCTGTTAAGGTCAAGGTTCCTTGTGTTCTCTACTTGCTGTAGGGCTGATCTGGAATGGACTGCAGCAATTTCATTTTGAGGCAAAAGTCTTTGTCTATTTCTACAGTTCTATGATAAGTTTTTTTGTTATTTCAAAAAATAATCTCATCTAGGACAAATCTATAGAAATAATTTAGCTCAAAGAGGACAAAGGAACAAGGCCCCCAAAAGAAAAGGAGGAACTTTCTTATATTACAGCATAACTGAGTAAAATTCACTGGTGTGGTCTATATTGTGTGGCTTGTGCTACCGACTTCCAGCTCTCTCTCCTCTGGAGCTGAGTTTCAATGTCAAGCAGTAGAAGATAGAACACGGGCTCTGTAAGCCAAAACTCTACTAAAGCAGAGGGCACAATCAGTGTGAATGAATTCACTTCAGAATCCCCAAAATCACTTCTTGTTGTCTTGAACAAGAATGGATCATTACTGTATACACTAGGGAGGGGGTATTATAACTACCTCCCAGTACAGTGGTATAGACTCTTACTTTATCCTTCATATATTTCTTTCATTCTTATGTCGTTGGTCAACATGGGAGGGTAGATTAGTTGCTCTAGAACTCAATAAAGTATAATATTTCTAATACTGACTTGGACCTCTTATGTAGCACAGCTGTAATAATAGCTGTTGGGTTTAGGTTTAGCTTAGTGACATCAATTTGACACTCTCTCCTAAAATATAATCTAGCATGGTTAATGGTTAAAATTATAGCATGTAAATAGGCCTCAATTTTCTCATGGAAAATTTTTTTGGTACAGGACTATGAAGTAAGGCTTTTTTTCTTTTTTTGAAATCATATAGTAGGGAACACAGTAATTTAGCTAAGGCCATATTGCCTCACTGCTTTCAATATCTGTGGCTTTACACTGTCATGTCAAGAAACATACATTCTAACGAATCTATTAGGAATATGTGCTACTTTTAAAGTATCATGTTAGAAATGGTATTCAAATAGCAATTAGATACTGTCATGCTTTAAATTTTAGAGAATGTGCATATGGTCACCCAGTTATTAATTATTCTCACTTAAAATAGAGGTGTTGCCCAGTTTACACATGGTCTTAAATTTTCGCAAAGCCAAAGAATTTCTAAGTGAGTCATTGTAACTATAGAGCTCACTTATAAGTAAATTGACATACCTTCCCTTTTACAGCAAGGACCAACATGAGCAGTTCGCATTAATTTACCACACTTTCTGTATTGTCCACGTAAGATCTTATCTATGTAATAGACTCTTTTTAGTCAGATGTCTCTCTGGCAGTGGGTCCAAAGACTGAGAAGTGAAAAACACAATTGGAATAAGTAAGAATTCCACTGATGGTTACAACTTAAGGACCACCAAAGTGTATTTTAAAGAGCTCAGATTCCATAAAAGTCTAAGATCCAGAGCAGAGTGTACTGGGGAATGAGTGATCCATGGGCAGGCAGCTACAATTGGGCTTACTAAAACATGAATGGGAGTGGCTCTTGCCAATAGTTAAAGGAAGCTGAATTTAAAACATATTCCCCCACCTACCTTTTTTGAAACCTGAGATGTTTTAGACTGATCTCCCAACTCTTCAGAATGTCTTTCCTGGGTATTTGAAAAACACCTCTTATGTTCAGGCTTTGTAAAAGTGCCACATACCACTTTTGGGGCAGGTACAGGCTAACAGGGACCCTGGCACTCACCCAGCAGCTCGTTGGGCACAGCAGAGCCCAGCCCTGCTGGGTTTCCTCTGCAAGAAGAATTGCCCCATACGTTCATCTCTACAAAGATGGTCAATTAAAGCTCAGATGGTATATTTCAGAAAAGTCCGTTAAAGCCGAGAATGTTAGTGTTCTGTTTAGACCTTAGATGTTCTCCTACCATATGCATAGCTCTTAAAATAAGAAAGCAAGTCCTCAAGCTACCCTTTATAAGATGCTTTTAGAAGTGGTTCTTAGTAGAACTAGAATAACTTAGAGCTAGTCATGTTAAGTATTGTTTTTAAGCAACCACTATAAAGCCACTTGCAGTGACATGTCAGACTTAAAAATACTTTGTCCATGTTTAGATAATTCTAAATCTGATTTACTTAATAACTATTTTGTCAACAAGTTTAAAGTCCTGAAATTTTTCCAAGACTGCCAAGAGCATTTAAAAATACTGTGCTTATTCACCACAAATAGCCTGAGACAAACAACTGCATATCTAAGTCTGCATTAAGGATAGAGCCTTGTCCACATTCCATGTTATGGAAACTATTTCATCTTTCTTTGGTGGTGGGAAAAATGGTAACTATGATCTAGCTGTTGCCATACGTTACTGGCCCAATTCCTCACTTGGTTTAGTAGTTTATGTCTCAATACTTAGGTTTCTCATGACATTCTTTCTTGGTGACTAGAGCACAGAGCTCTTAAATGGTTTTCCTCTAATGGAACAATTTCAAATGACACATAACTTTAGGAGGCCCTGAGAATGAATTCTTTACCATGGAGCTACCTAAGCATCCTTGAAAATAGAAGAAAAACAGTGCACTACTACCAACAAGTGGAGGACGCACACGCACAGCAACCAGGAAGCAGAGGCAGGCGGCATAGAGTGATCCCGCATCCCATCTTCCACCTCCACTAACAGGAGCGGCATTCCACACTGCTCTTACTGCCGAGTATGTAGAAGTAGCAGAAAGCACATCGAAAAAGAAAATGCCCTGTTTAGGAATGAACAGTGCAACTTTTCTACCTAACCTGGTTATCTCAACCATTTTTCCCTATCCTCACAGTATCTTCATTCCAGGGCCATAACCATCTGACTTGTTCCAACAAAGGTATGTAATTTCAAAAATAAAATATACACAATAGTTAAGTCCCTTTGAAGAGTTTTAACACAAGAAGTACTCCCAATTAAACAGAACATTTCATCTCAAGTTTGCTGACTCTGGTACTGTCTCAGTAATCTATATTTTCCAACTTAAACCAGATGACCAGTGTTTGTTTCTTAACACAGAAATTATATTTTTGCTCCATTTTATCACTAGAAAAAAAGTGTATTAGATTGCTTTATGAACTAAAGGTACAAGTATGTCCCCAAATGCTTGCTCTCCCTTTGAGCTGAGCTCTCCTCTCCCCAAAGTCATGTCTAGCCAGGGCTGTAGACAGGGCCTGGAGAGTCTGGGCCAAGATAAGCCCCCCCCCCCACACACAAGAGCCTAAGCAGACAAGTGCATGTTTTTCCCATGAAAGAGAAAGTCCTCTCAAGTTCCTGAGATCCTGGGAAAGACGGTTTGCCAATCAGTCCTTCCCAACATAGAAAAATGTTCATTACATGTCTAGTCTTTTTGAGAGAGGATTCTCACCAAAGGTCACCTTTGACTTGTGGGGGTGGGTATTCTGAAGCAAGTAACTTCATTTTTTGGCCCATTGCCCTCAAATCACTGATGTAGCAGAACAGTGGTAGGGGAGCTGGCTCAATCTAAATTTCTGCCTGTGTCCTAGCTGGTTTGGCTCAGTGGATAGAGTGTTGGCCTGTGGACCGGAGGGTCCCAGGTTCGATTCAAGTCAAGGGCACGTACCTCGGTTACGGGCTCCTCCCCGGCCCGGGCCCTAGTCAGGGCGTGTGCAGGAGGCAACAAATTAATGTGTTTCTCTCACATCGATCTTTCTGTCTTTCCCTCTCTTCCACTCTCTCTAAAAATCAATGGAAAAATATCCCCAGGTGAGGAGTAAAAATTCCTGCCTTGGGTTGGCCTAGAGTGCTTCACAATCACTGCTACCCTGGCAGGAAAGCACTTTAACAACAAATCCTGGCAACTAGTCCCCTGGTATCCTTAGGCCTTACAATCATCCACCAGGGAGATGGCCTGTCCCAGAGAAAGGGCCCTGTAATCATTCCTTTGTTCTGAGACTTCTTTGAAAATAAGAGCACAGACATGAGGATCTTGGAGGGGAAATGAAAGTTATATAAAGAAAGCAAAAGTTTACTCGCTAATATAATTCAACATTTGACTTTAATAAGGAATCATCTGTATTGAATTGCCTTCAGAAAGTATCAAATAAGTTTTCAGAAATCAACTCCAAGCTATGAAAAGGTCATTCAGTTTGTACACTCACTTCCTCTACAAATGCTGAACTGAGAAGACGCCCTGAAGACAATGCGTTAAATGAAATTGAAACCTCAGAGCTTTTTTCACAGTAAAGCTTAGAAATGAACTAACACATGGGCACATGGATGCAGACAGAAAGCTTAGGCAAATCTCATCTTATCACCTCTGTTTTCCTTGGAGCACTCATCCAAACAACGTGAGTAAAGCAGGAAAAACTAAGAGCAATAACTGGGTGTGGATGTGCTGGAGAGAGGATTCCTTCCCTGGCCCTGCTTGCTTCCTGCCCTGCTTCTAAAAAGCAAACAGGCTCCCAAGAAGGTAACACTTCACTGGAATACAGATCTACCTTCTACTCCGAAGAAAGAGGATAATGACTGGGGAGGAGGGATGGTGGTTAGGTCAGGCAGTGTCAAGCCAGTCTTGTCAGCACTTCACCAAAATGTCTTCATCCACAGGATAAAATAAGTAAAACAGACCACAAATATCAAATAATAACGGTGGGAAAAATAAGGGACCAGAAATCAAGAGGAAAAAAGGATTCCAAAAAGAGGTGGTCTAGAAATGGGTCACAGAGGGGCTGTGGATGCCTGAATCCTGAAGAGCATCAGAGCACGACTCACCACACTGACGCTGGTATTAACGCTAAGCCTGCGCATCCTCTCTCCGACCTAGGCTTCGTGTAGCAGGTGAGGCCCCACCGTGGGTTTCATCTTCGAGAGCCAATCGAGAGGCTTGGATGAGGCCTTCAGTCTTGCCTAGGAAAAAACAGCTTAGAGAGTTGCCCAGATAGTTGTGTTATTAGTGACTGAGCACCAAATTTCTGGGGAAAATTTGGATACACTCAGTGTCCTTACCTAAAATAAACTGACGGGGGACAGATTACAATCCTTGCAAAGGGACACCCTCCCGGAATTGGCTGTACCAGGCTGTATGTTGGAGACTTGGTTCTAGCACCCACTTTTCTTTTAACATGTGACTTTGTGATATATGTTCAAAGGAAATGCCTTGCTGTGTTACCATGCTGACAACAATTTCCAACTTTCCCACCAGTAAAGTCAAGCATTTGGGCAGGGGACCCAGGCTGGTGTTGCATAGATGAAAGGGGAAAGAGGGAACACACACCTGCTATAAGGGTGAAAAGAAAATCATTTATCTAAATAGAATAGAAATGAACAAAAACCTTTTAAAACAATCACAAAATTTACAAATAAATTGGTACAAAATAAATAGGAGAGATTGTAAATCTACAACATCATTTGAATTATAAAATGCGTTCATTATGACAATCAGCTCATGAAACCTATACATGTCACTTGTGCTTTAGGTTTACGTACACGGCTCTGAATACTGTGTTCAGAAAACTTCGCTGCTGCAAAGCATGAAATGTGCACTATGATACAGTGAGTAAAGACTAAGGAGGATGAAAATCAGACACAAAGCAGGGTCTTATTTGAGGGCCAAGGCAATGTTGGCATTGGGCCTCAAAACCAAGAAAAGGCATACTAGAAGCCCTGATGGGCAGGCTCCAGAGAGATGAATTCTATAATCCAAGGGTGGGAATTAAGAGGCCATTACTGTTGTAGGGCTAGGCCACCGCCCTGGCTTTGAAGGGAAGGAGGGAGGAGGCTCTGATCTCACAGCTATGCTACTAGAGAATAGAGCTAGTAACTAGGAAACCACCTCAAGTATTTCACAGAGGTACCCGAGAGGCCCTGCCACGGGTGAGAAACCTGCCTCCACCCTCATCCCAGACACTGGTCATAGGAATAGAGGTCCCAATAAAAGGGGCCGGGGACACTAGGACCAACATAAGAGCAGCAACCTGTTTAAGACAAAACAAACAAAACTGCTGCCTTCTCATCCACTTGAAGGGACAACAGAACTCTGGGTGAGGGGCTCCAGAACAGATCTCAGCTTAGTCACAGACGATGTACACTAACAGTAGAGGAATATGTACATAATAAATAATATAAAACAAAGCATATACATTTGTGGATCTGAAGGACCCCAGAAACAAGAAAGGTCAATGGACTGATACACTCTACCTTCACAGTAGACTTCAGACACGGCAGTGATGAATGAAGCTAGGCCGGGCTCTCTGCGGAGTGAGAGTCCTGAGGCCTTACTCTCCCCACTCCTTTCTGCTCTGGAGGCCTGAGACCAGCTGTTTCTATCCAAGGGGCTGGGTCTCCACACAAAGGCACCCAAGCCCCCCAGGTCCATCTGCGTTCTCTCCAGGGTGAGTCTGAAGAGGAGTCTGGCTCCAAAAGAATCCCTTTCTAGTGAATCCACGTCAGTCAGATGTGGGTGGGCAAATGCCAGGAGCTGGCCTGCCAAATGAGGCAAGACAGTGCTCCCATCATTCTTCCAGTTCCCGTCATTCTTAAAATGCTCCTAGGTGTTAAAAATCGAAAAGGTGTTTTCACTCAGTCTTACAGTACATGCCGGCTCTGTGTACACAGGCACCTTGGCATACAAATGCCTAGAACTTTACTCTCGTGCCACTAGAACCTTCATTTTCATGTTGCATCAAGAACAGCCTGGTATTTCCTATGAGAAGATATTTAAGACAATTCTAGCGAGATGACGTCAGTGGCTAGCACATCCCCAGAGAAAGCTTACTGGAGCTGAGCCGCCCACAAAGATCTAAGAAGCAAAGAAGGTCCCAGCCCAGGATTGTGGGAGAAGAGCTGCCCCAAGCTCTGCAGTTGCCATGAACTCCATCTCCCTGCTGTCCTCAGGGCTGACCAGACAGGACAGACGAAAACCAGCAAGAAAGCATTGGCTGCAGCAGGAATGAAGGCCCCCGTCAGCCTTCAGGGATGGTAACCAGCAAGCCGGGTGCCACCAACACCCCAAACGGAGACAGCGAACCTCTCCTATCAGCCCACGTGAATACAACAGAGAGATGAGAAGATGAAGATCAGCAAGTGGCCCTGAGTTACAAGAACGGAGCAGGTTGCCCACGATACCTTTACACCAGAAAGGTTTCTGAATCCCCACATCACTTTCATACTGAACCAAGTCCCTCCTAATTCTGGGCTAACCTACAACCCACCCAGAACAGAATGGAACGAAACCTGACCCCAGACAAGAGCCTGTGTCCTCCACAGGAAAGAGCACCGAGGAAGCCTCACGCCTGCACTGCCGCTCTGCCTTGGGGTCCTCGCCCCTGCGAGAGAAGCCAGGGGAGCCGTCCCCTTGGCCCCTGCCAACAGGGAGCTTGGGTCATGTGATGGCACCAAGCCAACCCTCCCTGGTGGCCTCTTGCTTGAAATGCCAGGGAACAAGGTGAACACCTCCCTGTGCCAGCCTAGGTCAGGCCTCTGCCTGGGGTCACCCCTGGGAACACTGGAGGCATCTTGGTCTCCTGGCCCAGAAATAGGGAAGATAGTCACAGATCCCTGGCTGGCTTTCAGAAGATGACAGGGTTGGGTTTTTTTGTTTGTTTGTTTGTTTTTGTTTCTGACCAGCCAGGACACAGGCTCAATCAGCCATGGCCTACTTAGGTCTGCTTCTCAACCTGAGAATTCGAGGGCAGAAGTTCATGGTCCCTGCTTGGCCTAAATACCTGTTGCTTCACTGTCTGTGGAAAATGCATTTCTACTTTTATCTATTTTCCTAGACTTGAAAAAGCTGGTCCTTTAGTCGTATGGCCCTGGTATAGCTCAGGTAACGATGTTCGCAGTAAATGTTTCATACTGATGGTGTGGAGTTCTGCATTCAACATTTGTACACAAGTTCCTTGAAATAACAGTAGAAAATAGTAAGATGCCCTGCTCCCTCCCACCTGGGGAAGCCCAGCATGGGCACTGAGCTACCTTTGGGAAGTGAGGTGAGGGAGGGAGGAACGGGGCTGAATGGGGTGCCCCTTCAAATTCAAACTCTGCAAGAATCGAGGCGTACACTAGTTGATTAGCACCCAATATCCAGGAACAAATCTTAAGGATTTGTTTTTCTAAGAATTTAAGTACATGATTTTGGACTTTCCTGATTATATAAAACAGGGAAATAAAGGGCGAGAACCTCTAAGGCAGTAGGTAAAAAGCCACGTTCATTTATAAAAAGAAAGCCAACAGTCCTGGGAACATTTGGATCCTCAATCCAGTTCCATTTGAACCTTTACCAGGGAGGCTGCGCAGGAAGAGGTTCCACAGCAGGGGCCACAGAGGCCATGGAGGGGGAGGCGCTGGGTCCGACAAGGGCTTCAACAGAAGTCAGGACCCCAGGACCTGCATCTGCCACACAGCCCTCCCCTCCACACTTACAAAGCCAGCAGCCCCAGGAGAGGACGAGCCACCTGGTGCTAAGGACTGGCCACTGCACATCGAGATCTGAACGGTCTTTCTCTGCCCGACTCCAGTTTACTGTATAGACAGGAACTGTACAGACCTTCTAAGCCAGAATCATTCTCCTGCCGCCCCGAGGAGCAGTGAGCGAGCGTATCTCCTTCCACAGCCTGAAGTCAGTTCCCAGGGGGAGGGGCCTGGAAAAGAAATCTGGTGGCTCACATTGTGATCTGAAGGGTCTTGAGCATTCCCCAAAGCAGATGTATAGCCAGATGTTAACCTTCGTGCCTCTCGGGGCCAGACAAGAATTACTTTTTATTCTCTGTTGTTATAAAAGCAGTGTGAACAGTCAAAGGTAAAGAGTGGTTTATAGAAACATACAAACTTGGAGGTTAAACTCCTGTCCTCTGGGAGCCCCCGTGCAAAGCCACCCCTGCCAGCTCCTTTACAGAGCGGACAGAGAGCCACATGCTGAACAGGTAAGAG